>NC_069374.1:63432272-63735303 GCF_021730395.1 Mercenaria mercenaria
TAAAAGGATATGTATAAAAAACTGAACCGAAATACGACACAATTGTGTATAGCTAGAAAATGGTTTTAAAAGACCTTTATCACTCCAAATCAGATTTGGGGGGAACTGATCAGCAACTCCCTCACAGAGATACAAGTTACAAAATATTCATTGATAAAACATAGGCAATAAACATTTAAAACAAATACAAGAAGTAGTATAGGTCCAAGAAACATGCTTATCTGTGACCATACCTAAAAGCAGGTGGTAGTTAAATACGTTAGCGAAAGAAAACACCGCCAGGTGAGCATGTCTCTATAGCTCTGTTCAAATAATGCATTTACAAGTACAAACAGGTGTGACGGAATCATAGGCAAGCACATTGAATGCAGTAAATGGAAATAAAATTAATCAACAAAATAATAGTAATTGCGGCACTAGCACGGAGCAAACAAAAACACTCAGCAAATAAATGAAGAAAAAAAACAAAAACGCTAGGAAAATAATGCGCAAATAAATAAGAAAGGACATAACGACAAAGGATCTACACTGAATATTAGCAGCAACCCCTGTGTTGTGTCACTCCTTACGAACATGGAACACACTTACAATCAGTTCCCGTCCACGAAGACATCAACTGCTTGACCTGATTGAAGCTTGTTGCAGTTGACCTTACGCCAGGCAGCCTGTAGCCACGCCTACCAGTTTTCAGGGGGAACAATTCATGCTGGGCCCGACAAACAAAGGAATCAAATGGCGATGGCAGAAATATTTTGCCGGACATTCTAGTTGATTTCGGCATACGCTACCTCAATTCACACGTATTTCTAAAGTGAAAAGACAAAACACAATCGTTAATAAGTGGATGTTCTGTAGCGAAACATAAATTCTACAAAAACAACGATAGGTTGTTGTTAAAAGCCGGGAACTGCACCCGAGTATGAGGAAAACTAAACAAGGCAGGGGGCCGAGCGGAAAACACGTAAAAAAGACGGAAATCTCTGAAACCATTATAGCTGATTTTGTGTTTTTTTTTAATTGTCCGTTTCTTTTTCATTATAGAAACGTCAAATTTCGATCTCACGGAAATCATGTAGGGTATGACTATATTAAGCAGACTAGAACATTGATTTTTATTAATTAAGGTTGAAATCAGACTGTGGATTCTGAATCCTATTTCAAAATAATTAGATAAATTAAATAAGGTAATTTACATGTAAAAATTGTCACTTGTGTCATTTAAGAAACGTCGGATTTCGAAATACCGGAACTCATTTAAGATGCTCATATCATTGTTCAACATTATTCAGATACATAGCATTTAATGTCTAATACTTGGACATGATGTGTTTTAAGTATAAGTAAAGAAAGTTCTCTTATTAGAATTAAAACGTGTAAATGATAAATAAATAAGATATAGTCCAAGGCGATGATATAGTCCATACTCATATTTCAAGACTTATACCGGCGCATCGCAGCTTAAAACAATGTTTGAGCCTACCAAATTTCTTTATAAAGTATACAGAATGAATGCACAATTTTTTGTTTAAGAACATATCTTCTTTATACGAAATATGCTATTTTTTCTGGAATTTTAGACGAAGTTTACGCTGTCTATTAAAATGAAATTTAGAACGAAAGCACACACCGAGTGCTAAGTCAAAACTTCGAGCGCCTGGAAAATTATTGATTAGACTCATTAAAAATAATCTTATATTAATCATAGTTTTTTATCATGTTTATTATTTGTTGTATTATCACCCAGGTATGACTTAACATACACCAGTGGAGATTGATGTAAACCTTAAAAAATGCATAAATCATGTTTCAGGTACATTAAGGCATACTGTTTACACGTTACCATTCAAATAATATAGAACATCAAATATTTGTGTTTTATCAGTACCTACCAGTTACTCTGGTAACTGATGGAATATTTTTACTATTGAATAAAGAATACTAGGCACTTTTGTTAAATAAGAAAGTTAATTTTCATAGAATTTTACACTGATTTAAATGAAATAATTAAAACGTTATAACACAATGAGTGCTAAGTCGAATTGCTTTGCTTTTAAACACTCTTATAAGATTTTTAACATCAACTATTCTTGAGGACGTCTACAGAGCCTGATACATCGTTGACAATATTCGAGGTCTGAGAGTGGATTTGGAAAAGGGAAGCGCTCTAGTATTACACTCTCTTCCCTGTGTCTGATGTAAAGGTGTCCTAACGTCACCTTTTTACCATTTTGGACGATTTTTCGGTGGTATTTATATTCTTTGACTGGCGAGTCGGGCACTAAGTTTGACGGACAAAATGGCGGCTAACAACAAGGCTTATCAGTTCTGTTATCTGATTGGTCAGTTGGAACCTGTCAATCAACACTGGCGTAAGGTCAGTTCTGTAATCGTCAGGTAAAGAGTTCCACAGCACGTGGATAGCATACCTAAAAGAATTCTTACCATAGGTTGTTGTTTTTACTCTTGGATCCTGCAAAATATTAGAATATCTGAAGTTGAAAGATGAATTTTTTTATAATAAGACTTTCAAGTAAAACTGGAACAATTTCATTTAAGATTCTATTTGCAGCTTTTCCATTTTTTTTCATGTTATATTGTGAGTAAAAATGACATGCCATTAGAGAGAAATTAAAGTTCGAAAGTATAAAAGTATGAAGGATTGTAAGTTTGTTAAGCTTATTTAAGTTATTTCCAAGTCTTTGAAGGTATAGTCCGAATCCCGTCCAGGCAGTGACCCGAGATCGTATAGTGAACTAGTTTTTTAAAGTGAAAACTGACGAAGTTAATATTTAGATGAATTTCATTTACCTGCCCATAACGTAGTAAAGTTCAAGATTGAAATATAAAGTTGATATGTAGGAATTTACTAGTGTTTGGCAAACCAAACTTTCTCGCTATTATCCGCCCTGAAGAAGGCGTTTCTTTGCCTTTTATTACCGTGCGCACGGGCCAGTGCACGACAGTTGGTTAATCTTATCCAATAGCTTCTCTCCATCGGACTTGTTATGTCTGTAACCACGGAGACCCGACCGGAATAGTCCAAGTGGAAATCGGGTATTTCCGTAAGCAACCACGCAGACGACAATATATCGAAGAGAAAGTGTCGAGCAGATGACAACGGCTACTAAATACCTAAATTGTTTTTCTTAAAACATTTTATGCAATACAAACAGACTTATATTAAGTTTTCAATATATCAAATATTCACAAGAATACCCTGAAAAAGAAAAAGACCTGAAAAAATAGAACACATCATATAAATATATAAATTAAAATGTCATTTCGAACATACTTTTATTAATTTAATTCCTTTCTTTTGAACATATCAGTATATATGTACACACACATAGAAAGTAAAACACACACACACACACACACCCCCCCCCCCCCCGCACACACACACATATACATATACAGTGTAACTTCCGAAAACCGAACGACCTCCGGACCAGCCTTAAAGTTCGGTTTTTGGAAGTTTCCGGAATTCAGAAGTTTGAAAGTTTGTAGGCAAAGTGGACGTAGTGCACATGAGTTATGTTTTTTTACACGTAGGATGAAGGAGATTTTTATCCTTTTAATTTTTCTATTTCATCTTATTTAATTAATTAATTCGATAATTAATTAATTATTTACAAACATTAAGGATAATAAATACATAAATAACAAGTATAAACAGAAACAACAGAACTTTAATAATAGCATTTACGCAAACATTTTCCACTTACATTTTACCATCTTTGGAGTCCCGAGTTCGTCAACATTAAATTTTAATCAATGTTGATAATGCATAGTTTAATCGATGTAACGAATCATTTAAAACATCTATCTTTCTTTTGTTCAAACAATATGAAAGTTTTTAACAGATAAGATATTTAATTCATCATGTTTTCATAAACTGAATGCAAATGAAAATGATCGCTAATTACTTCCTTATTTTTGCATCAAATGATCATTGTGATTACATAGCGTGTCAAAATAAACGCGCACCGCTAATAAATAAACAAAAGAACAAGTTGACAGCGTTTCTGGATTATCAGGTGACACTTTTAATCCAGTAAATATTTTGCTGTTCGGTTTTCAGAAGTCAATTTTAGTGTTAAAATATAAACGGTTCTTCAAAAATCGTCCGGTTTTCAGAATTCTGAAGTTCCGGTTTTCAGAGGTTAAAATATATAGAAATAAGAACAGAAAGAAACGGGACCTTGACTTTCGTGCGGTTTTCAAAGGTTTCCGGTTTTCAGAAGGTCCGGTTTTCGGAAGTTACACTGTATCTATATATATGTCACAGGTTATCAACACAGTTCGTATTTTCATAAAGTTAAACACAGATCCATGTAATCCAGCTCTTCCTCCTCTGTGTGTAGGGGGTACCAGGAAGTTTTAATTTGCTTCGTGATTTTGTCACATTTCACGCAGACATCCTCGTCTCGGCATACTTGATTAGAGTGAGGTCTTACAGGAAGTGATGGAAGCACTATTATTGTGCTACGCCTTTCCTCCGCATGTTTCAGTTTAAGTTCCTCCTTCTCGATTTATTTAGAGTGCTTCCAGACTGGTTTCGGCACGTCTGGCTTCACAAACATTTTATTTGTTTCCATTTGTTTTTCTGTACATACTGTATGTCTGTTTGATTTGGCATGAATTTGAAGTTTATGCTTATCAACGATTTAAATAGGTAGGAGCGGCAATGGTATTTTTTCCTGTGTTCCTGGACTCTTGAGTATCTGAGGAATACTCTAAAAGTTGTACATGCCGTGACCGGACATGCCATACCTTAGACGGCCAGATAACATCGCTTAAAAGAGAAAGAACTAATTAAATAGATGAATAATCACCCTGCACATTCTGGAATACTTAAATAATCATTTGTAACAGAGCTGTTATTTTCTGAATAACTTTGTATGGACCTACCCAGCTCAAACCGAACTTTTGTTTAGCTTTTTGGAGGGTAATATCGTCAAACGAAATCGCTTACTTCAAACGTTCGTGGTTTCAAATTTCGTTCATAAACAGCTTTTGATACCTAACGCATTGTAGGTGAACTCGAACGCATTCTGTGACGCTTGTCGGACCCATTCAATGTATTGTATAAAGCACGCGATATAATCTCGATCTGGTGGGTTTCAGACTATGAGGTCTATGGTATACTTGTGTTCACGATAAAGCATAAGCAAGTTAAGGGTACATCTGGAGCTTTTCTGTTGTGTAGCCCTATAACTTGCCATAACATAAGGCAAATGATCGTCCCGGTCGTCACGAGCGTCAGAGTAGACAAATCTGGACAGCAATGAAATAATACTAGAATTAGTTCTTTCAATTAAACCATCGGTTTTTGGGGTTTTATGGGCAAGTTTTCGACTTCTCGACGTTAAGCAATTTGCAATTATGTGTAAACAACTCTAACCTAAACTCAGGGACATGGTCTGTATGCAACTGCGTCGAGCAGCCAAACCTTGAAAATACGTCCGTCACTAATTTGTCAGCGACAGTTAATGCCGAGTGGTCTTTCAGCGGAAAAGCTTCCATCCATTTGGTGAAATAATAATCAATAACGAGTATGTATTTGTTTCCGTCTCTGGTGCGAGGGACCGGACTTAATATATTAAGGGTCAGAACAGACATAGGTTGATAGACGCGGAATTGTTGAAGGGGGTTCCGGCTAAATCCTGGACCGGGTATCGAACGCGCACAAAGCTCACAATTTCTACACCACCTGTCTATGTCTATGTCGTCTTACATCCCTACCCAGTAGAAACGTTGTTTAATGGCGTTTACGGTTCGATCCCGACCTTAATGTCCGGCGTACCTTTGTTGATGGAGTTGTTTGAAAATTCTGTTTTGCATTTCTTTCGGTGCTACCATTTGAAATGCAACTCTCCCTCTTTTATCTTCGTATTTTCTTGTATAATACGTCATTTCTGATTTAAAGAACTTCCCACTGGTTAAATAGATAAATAACATGGGGTAATTGTTTAATAACTTGGGATTTCTTTGGTTAATAACTTTATAGCTTTTTAAGTTGGACAATTTCTTGTATAACTGCGTCGTTTTCTTGCATTGCACAAAGTTAACTGGTTGTACGAGATTCTAACCAGCTTGGTAGAAGTACTTCAGGCGTAAACGGATCGTCTTCCACAACCTGTGTAACGGTATACAAAGTTTGATTTTGTATGAGATCTACGGGATCTGAAGAGAATGTCTCTTGATCCCACGGCAATTCTGTCACCAAGGGAAATAAATTTTTCGAATTTTGTCCATTATCTGTAAGAGTTGTCATTCCTCTTTGTCACTACAGTCCGGACTCAACATTTCTGTGCCGGAAGTCGACTTATAGCGTCAGCATTCGCGTGGATTTTTAGCTCACCTGAGCCAGGCTCAGAGTGAGCTATTGTGATCGATCGGCGTCCGGCGTCCGTCCGTCCGTCCGTCCGTCCGTCGTCCGTCCGTCCGTCCACACTTTCCTTTAAACAACATCTCCTCCTGAACCATCAGGCCAATTTTGATGAGATTTCACAGGGATGATCCTTGGATGCTCTTCTTTAAAAAAATGTTCAAAGAATTGAATTTCGTACAGAACTGTGGTTGCCATGGCAACCGAAAGGAAAACCTTTAAAAATCTTCTTGTCCAAAACCACAAGGCCTAGGGCTTTGATATTTGTTATGTAGCATCATCTAGTGGGTCTCTATCAAGATTGTTCAAATTATTCCCCTAGGGTCAAATATGGCCCCGCCCCTGGGGTCACATGGTTTATATAGACTTATATAGGGAAAAACTTTGAAAATCTTCTTGTCCAACACCATAAGGCCTAGGGCTTTGATATTTATTATGTAGCATCATCTAGAGGGCCTCTACAAAGATTGTTCAAATTATCCCCTTAGGGTCAAATATGGCCCAGCCCCGGAGGTCACATGGTTTATATAGACTTATATAGGGAAAAACTTTGAAAATTTTCTTGTCCAAAACCATAAGGCCTAGGGCTTTGATGTTTATTATGTAGCATCATACAGTGGGCCTGTACCAAGATTGTTCAAATGTTCCCACTAGGATAAAATATGGCCCCGCCCCGGGGGTCACATGGTTTATATAGACTTGTATAGGAAAGAAACTTTAAAAATCTTCTTGTCTGAAACCACAAGACCTAGGCTGTTGATATTTGGTATGTAGCATTGCCTTGTGGTCCTCTACCAAGATTGTTAAAATTATTTCCCTGGGGTGAAAAGAGGCCCTGCCACGGGGTTCCCTAGTTTTACATAGACATATATAGGAAAACTCTTTAAAAAATCTTCCTGCCTGAAACTGCAAGGCCTATGCTTTTGATATTTGGTATGTTGCATTGGACTACTACCAAAATTGTTCAAATTATGCCCCTGGGGTGAACGAGGCCCTGCCCTGGGGGTCCCAAATTTTACATAGACTTGTATAGGAAAAAACTTTAAAAATCTTCTTGTTTGAATGTTCAAGGTCTATGCCTTTGATATTTTGTATGAATCATTGCCTAGTTGATCTCTAACAAGTTTGTTCGAATTATGCCCCTGGGGTGAAAAGAGGCCCCGCCCCAGGGGTCACTTGATATATGAGTTACATAGGAAAAAATACTTCAAAAATTATCAGATCATATTTCCTAGACTCTTTAATTATAATTATCTGATCATCCCAAGTGATAAGGGTCACCCGACTGTGACCTTGACCTACTAACCTACTTTCTTGTATTTTAAGATACAGCCTTGAAATTTGGATGACATGTATAGTTTTGCACACCAATCTGAAAACTGACTTTCAGTGACCATGAATGTGACCTACTAACCTACTTTCTTGTTTTTTAAGATACAGCCTTGAAATTTGGATGACATGTACAGTTTTGCACACTTATATTAGAACTGACTTTCAGTGACCATAAATATTACCTACTGACCTACTTTCTTGCTTTTGAAGCTTTAGCAAAGAAGTTTATTCAAGCAAGCAACTTAACTCAGGTGAGCGATATAGGGCCATCATGGCCCTCTTGTTTCCTTACCTGTCGTGTATTCATAACAGAGCTGACCATCTAGCCAGAAGTCCCTGTGGTTCTTTGAAATTGTTTAACCTTTTATGGGAGCATGGTCAACGCGTAGTACAAAAGATCTTCCTAACAAGTACTGTTTGAAATGTTGTACAAAATACACTACGGCATACAGCTCTCTTTTCGTCGTACAGTAATTTTGTTGTGCGACATAAAACACGTGACTTCCATAAGTGATTACTCGCTCTTGGCCGTCTTGTTCTTGTTATTCATTATTTTTAAGTATTCCCGAAATGCCAAACCCACTCGCGTCACAATCTAATACAAATTTTCTTTTAGACTCTAAGGGAAAGGCAAGAAAGGGACTCGAACATAAGTTCAATTTCAAGTCAATGAACGCTTACGCGTTAAGTCTGTGACGGGTTGCAGCCTATCAGAACAGGCGGGTATCATTTTTCTGTAATAGTTAATTATACCAACAAAGGCTCGGACTAAAGATTTGTCTATTGGTCTGACCCATTCATGCACAGCTTTAACTTCCTGTGGATCGCAAGTTATACCTTCTTGTGTAATTAAATGTCCCAGAAACAGACATTTCTCTTGAAACAATTTACATTTTGTGGGCTTCAATTTTATTTTGGCGTCACGAAAGCGTTATAATACCTCCTTGAGATTTGCTATCGCAGAACTGAATTTATCTTCCTTTATTATGGCGTCATCTAAGTAGACCAAGCACTTTTGACGTACTGAAGATTTTTCAGTAGGCCTAATATTTCCACGAGTCTCTCAAAAGAAGCTGTCGCGTTTTTTCAGACCAAAACACATAACTTTGAACTGAAAATGTCCTTTTCCCGGTATCCTAAATTCTGTTTTTGATTTATCGTACTCGCTTATCCTGAAGCGCAATCTCACACTGGCCATAGCTTTCGCGGTGGTTCCAATGCCGCGGCGGTGGAGGATTCGTTGCAGAAGCGATGGATAAATATGGCTGGCTGACTACATTTACGCTGTCATAGGTAAGTTTTCTAACGTTTTCCGATATTTTTTCACGTTTGACTGGAAACAACCAGTGAGACAAAAGCCCACATGTGTACTCTTCCAGCCTAAAACACTTGTTCAGTGCAATTCTTTGTCATTAATGTAAACACTTCTGTAGTTTGACGAGGGACTGCCGTTTTTGTAGAAAAAATGTTAAAATCTTGTACAAAGCGACCCCTGAGCACGTTTGCATCAAATCGTGAGTATGACACTGTCAAACAACAATTATTTGCCTTCGTAATGGGTGAATTTTCATTGCAGGGATATAAAATAATCGGCCAAATTGATTCAATTTGGGTACAATTGCAACTCATTACGGTGTATCTTGTTTCTTTAATGTTCGTTATGGACTTTTAACTTAACTAAACAGCACTTTTCGTGGGATTTTGACTGGAGTAGGTCCATGAAATCAATTTGACATTAGACAGCAATAGAAACTGAATGTTTAGTAATAATGTACTATAAATTTGCACTTCCGTTTTGTTGAATACCTACACGAAAAGTAAGCTTAATGTTTTGAACCATTGTTATTTTACTAAATCTACTCCCAAGAAATAACACCATGTTCTTTAGTTTATACTCATGTGACCTTGTTTTAGCTCGATCGATTGTGATGAAAGCTGAAAGCTTATTGTAACCACACTCGAGTCCGCTACCTGGAAAAACCAGTACTGGCGTCATATGAGAATACATGGTCATGACCCCAGTGGAGCTCGAATCCATTACCCCTGTGTTGAGCGGCCGACACATTATCCACTAGACCACCGCTCCCCTCGCATGTTCTTTCGTACCAAATACACCTCCATTATGATTGTTTATATGAACTAATGAAAGACTTCATTTTCCCTAGATATATACAAAATATCAACTGACAATATAGTAAGACAATGACCGAATTAGTCCTTATTACATTAAGTTGAACAACAAAACAAATTAATACAGTGTCTCTTGTATATAACATGTCAAAACTAGATGTGTGTCTATAGGACACAGGTGCCCCCCCCCCCCCCCCCCCCCCCCCCCCCCCCCCCCCACTGTAACATGGTTTTATGACTCAGGTTAAATAATTTTTAAGATGTTTGCAACACAAACTTTTAAGAACCTTATGTGTATTTTTCACTTAGTTAGCCTAGCTGAGTAAAATCCTATAGAGAACACTTCACAGGCTATAAAACAATCCTCTGTTTTATGATTCTATGTCTAGTACATTTTTACATACATGTTTCACAAACTTTTTTTTTTGAGAAAGCCTTGACAGGAAGTCTGGTCTTGTGTAATGAAAAAACTTAAGAAACAAAATAAGTCAGGGGCCATAACTCCTACACGACTGAATGAATCCGGACGCGAAACCGCAGGTGCACAACTGCACATGCTGACCAACATTCCTGTAAACTTGGGTGACTCTAGGTCAAACACCTTTGGAGCTACGCGCGACACAACATTAAATGACAAATGATTTACTAAGTCAGGGGCCATAACTCCTACACTACTGAATGAATCCGGACGCGAAACCCCAGGTGCACAACTACACAAGCTGACCAATATTCCTGTAAAGTTTTGTGACTCTAAGTCAAATACTTTTGGAGCTAGGTGCGACACAACACTAAAATGACCAATTTTTGCAAAGTCAGGGGCCATAACTCCTACACGACTGAATGAATCCGGACGCGAAACCCCAGGTGCACAACTACACATGCTGACCAACATTCCTGTAAAGTTTTGCGACTCTACGTCAAATACTTTTGGAGCTAGGCGCGACACAACATTCTCAAAAGGACGGACGGACGGACGGAGGACTGACGGACGGAAGGACGGACGGACGGACAAGAGCAAATTTATATGCCCCCGCCACTCAAAAAACGAAACTTGAATTAAATGACTTCCCGTCATTTTTATTTTACCTTATGATAAACGAGCATGAATTTCAGTCCTCATATACACTGAAAAGAAAGCTTCATGGCTGAAAATGCATATGGCTAATGCCACACTTGAGGAGATTGCTTGCTCTCTCCTTTCCATCAGAAATGCAGCTAACAAAAACGTGTAGAGCTTTTTGACGGTTTCTGGATTTTATAATATGCATCAATGTTTATGAATGACCTAACAAATTATGTATAGATTAACTCCAGGTGTCAAACACCATAGGTCTTGCCTTTGCAAAGTTGCAAACACATATTTCTCTAAGTAATGTACGGAGCAAGGAGATGGCGATACAAAGTGGTCAAAATGTCAGTCATTTTCACAAAACTTCTCATAATAATTATTAAGAACTGGTTTCATATTGTTAAGTCGTATTTGATTAGTCTAGATTTGAATGATTTTTGTGAATACATTTCCAACTACAATTAAAGCAACGTCTATGCATATGTATGTTAACGATTGGAAGTCCAAATTGAATCAGGTAAATAGTACAAAAGGTAGATGTTTGTTTTTTGTTTTGTTTTGGTTTTAACGCCGTTTTTCAACAGTATTTCAGTCATGTAACGGCGGGCAGTTAACCTAACCAGTGTTCCTGGATTCTGTACCAGTACAAACGTGTTCTCCGCAAGTAACTGCCAACTTCCCCACATGAATTATCAGAGGTGGAGGACTAATGATTTCAGACACAATGTCGTTTATCAAATAGTCACGGAGAACATACGCCCCGCCCGAGGATCGAACTCGCGACCTCGCGATCCGTAGACCAACGCTCTTACCTACTGAGCTAAGCGGGCGGGCTACCAAAGGTAGATGTAGAAATAAGTTACGAACTTATCTAAATTTAGTTACAGTAGAACAGCATTGCAAAATTATACTTCCAAATAGTCATCGTTCAGCCTTATTAGTGGCCCCACTGAGAATATGAAGGTATAGATATTGAAAACAGAAAATGTCGTTTTTGTGCTACTAGTAGTATAGATGAAAGCCATGTACTTTTGAATTGCCACATGTACTAAGAAGTTAGCGTTGACTTGTTTAACAAAACTTGTTTAATAAATCCAAATGTTGGTATTATGTCAAAACAAGATCAGATAAAGAAATTTTTTCCAGCCCTTCATTAATTAGATATACCGGTAGTGCTAGAGCATGTTTTCATATTTTAAAAGAAAGATCATTTATACTCTCTTTGACAGAATATAAGATACTAGTATCTTCAAACTATGTACATAATGTACCTTGATCTTTTTTCTCCTTGATAAACAAAATTTTATGATAGAATGCTATTGCTAATAAGTTGCTTTATGATCTGATCATAGAGGATATTTATTTTTACACGTTTTCTATTTTCAGTGTCTTACTCCATTTCAATGCAGTATTTAAACATTGGATTAGCGGTAACAATCTAGTTTTCAGGATAAGTATGATAATAATTGTGACTGTTATTCACACAGTAAATAGATGTCAATAAGTAGTTTATTAAGGGGACGCATATTGCTACATTCACAGTTCAAACAGAAATACGGAAGGGGTGCATATTCAAGAAATCGATGGTGGGAAAATAAAATACATATTCCTAAACTGATATAATACTGATGGACACCTGTAATATTCAGTATTTTGTGGATAAGGATGTGGTACTATGAATGTAATAGGAAAACAGAGGCCTTTGAGAAAGTACATTCAACACAAAATATTAAGCTTTTGTATAAGGAAAAAACAGGTTTTTTACAATAACAGTGTTCCAAATAATGTTGAAGGGATGAGATTTTCTTTCTAACACACCAGGTTTGCTTAAACATGTAAAAATTTAACGCCACGTCATTTCAGCTCGGGATGGACGCCATATTTCTCATTGATAAAAATGTAAACAAAAAAAATCAGAGTGGGATTAGCATTGCAAGGGCGTAACATGACATTCTACACAATGAATACCTTAGAACAGATATCTAAGATGCTACACAGGTCAGGCGGGTTAAATGCATAATGGCGATCACTTGAAATTCATCTTGAAAAGGTGGTTAATTTTAGTTTATTTACATGGTTTTTAATTTTCCCACGATTTCTCGGCGATTCACTGCAAATGTATTACTGCGCCGGACGAAAGGTAACTCTAATAAACAACGGGAGACAACTTAGGTGTCAGCACGTGTACGATTTTTAAAAAAACATGTCGATGATTATAATTTCATATCAAATAATGAATCCTATTCAGATATTCGTCTTTAATATTAGAAAATTATTAATTTCTGTGGACATTTGTCAAAAAATATTACTTACATTGGACTACTTTGCGCATCAAACTGGTTTCCGCTTCAGTTGTGAGGCACTTCCGTTATACTTTTTGACAACAATAACAAAACACAAAATGAATCAATAAAGTCACTTATAAACCGACTGCTACTTAAATCAGTGTAAGTAAAGTTGTTGTTACAACATTAAACATGTTCGTTACGTTATGAGATAAAGTTTATCTTGAACTGCAGAATCCATTAATTACGTTTAGATGATATTGCATTTACAACTTATTTGACCCCATTTTTTACGTGAATGACAGCATTCTCGTGCAACTCGTGCAAACAGAGTTATGAAAAGTATGGTGGAGAATTCAAGGACAAATTATAAATGACATTAAAGTGAGGATAACTGTATATTCGTCCAGTTTTGATCATTGACATGCCTGCTGTGTATTAGTAACTTTTGTGAACAAGATTAGAATGCTACTTTTGCACATATACACATTGATTGGACCTCTCAACCAAATTTCATACCTTATTTTAGGGATTTTTAAGACAATACATTTTCAAAAGTTTGTTGAATGTGTTTTGATATTTAAGTGCATTGTAGTTCATGAATACCAAGTTAAAAATTAATAATGGCAACATTTCTAGGCCCTTATTGTAAGCCACTAGACTTCTGTAACGATAAATGTTTAATGTATTAAGGGGAATATATTCTTTTAGTTTTGGAATGTGGCATTCCTTGACCACCGTATCTTTCTTATGCACTACTTTGTAAACAAACTAAATAATGTGTTTTAGCTTACATATGCGAATGAAAAGCAAGACAGTGACCATATTTCACATTCTTTCTTTAAATTAGAATCTGTAGGACACTGATAAATGTTTGGACAAGGTGAAGCACTATTATTTTCGCACCAAAAAGTCTTAATTGTTGACTTTGAATGTACAAAATAAGTCTTATGTAATTCAACAATAACTTTCTTGTTTCAGTTTTCTCATTTTTATTTTTGTGAGCAATCCTTTGTGTACTTATAACAGTTGAAACAGTATCCATTTCATGTACCAAAACCTTGTACTTTTTTGCAGGTAAATTTTATCATACCCCACCCACTTTTTTCTAATTTCAAAGTATGCGTCCCCTTAAAAGTCCCTTGTAATTCATTTATGAATGGCAATGTACTTTAGTTATATGTAAATTTTAAGTATAACATGGGGCCTCCGTGGCCGAGTGGTTAAGGTCGCTGACTTCAAATCACTTGCCCCTCATCGATGTAGGTTCGAGCCTCACTCGGGGCGTTGAATTCTTCATGTGAGAAAGCCATCCAGCTGGCTTACGGAAGGTCGGTGGTTCTACCCAGGTGCCCGCTCGTGATGAAATAATGCACGGAGGGGTCTTCCTCCACCATCAAAGCTGGAAAGTCGCCATATGACCTAAAATTGTGTCGGTGCAACGTTAAACCCAACCAAAAAGAAAAAGAAAAAAAGAATAACATATTTTAACATGAGAAAATGTTTTAATTCCATGTACATGTATGTATATTGCATATTGATGAGACTATAATAAAATAAATAAATAAAAAGTTTTCATACGTCACTATAAGGAAATAAATGTACCCGAAAAACTGTTTAAAATCATTCACAAAATGACTGCTTTTGCCAATTTAGAAAACAGGTATCAGTTTCCCGGCGATATGTATACGAAGTCATGTAATACTATATACGATTTCTAAATGTTGAGAATCTATTGCATCTGGTGTCGGAGTGATATAATGGTAACCGTTAAACGGAATTCAAGTTTCGTTAGAAGGGCAGTTTAGTTCATTTAGAAAACCGAAACGGACATTCAAGAAATCGGACACACCGTATTGTATTGCAATTGTGCACACCGCACACTGCGGTGGAATCCTTTTTGGTCGATTATTTTATATGTCTGCAATGAAAATTCATCGATTATATAATTCATATTTATCAACCGCTTCTTCGACGAATCCTCTACCCCCGCGGCGTTGGAACCACCGCTTCTGCGAAAGCTATGGCCAGTGTGAGTCTAGGGTATGATAAAATGCTGATGAAGACAGGCATTCTAATGTCTCGTCTGTTCTTGGTAAAGGGTACGCATCCAGACGGGAACTAGAATTTAATTCTCTGAGGTCTATACAAAAGCGAATGATTCCGTCCTTTTTAAAAACAAGACAAATGGGTTTATAGTAAGGGGAGTTACATCCTTCTGTTACTTTTGGTCTAACAATTAAAGATTGGAATTATTCTTGTTGATAACTTAGAAGGTTTTGTATCACCAGTGTCTATATAGTGTTCCACTAAATCCGTTTGTCCTAACTTTCCATCCGGACCTATGAAAACGTCACTATATTCTGTTATTAGAGACGCGAGTTGTTGTTTTTGTTCAATGGAAAGATTATTCGATGTGTTCTGGATTAAACTCCTTAAATATTCTGGTAATTCTCTTGTTAATGGGTTTTCTCTATCGCTATGGGAATTATCCTGTAGAATAGCATCTGTTGAACCTAGGACGGAATCTGAAGGCATCCGTAGGTCCTTTTCGCTGGCGTTAAGTAAAGACACTGCTACTTTCGGTTTGTTAGGATCGATAAGCGTTCTTGCTACCATGGTTCATTTTTGCATAAAATCCTTTGTCGGTTCTAAGATTGATATGTCTTCTACATTGAGACGATTTACATACGCTTTCACGATAATTTCCGATTTCGAAGGTACGGTTTCTGCTTGACATAATTTTACTCTCGCGCATTCGTTAGACTTTGCGAAGCTTAACTTGACATTTATTTGTTTTAAAGATCATTTGTTTTATTTTAATTCTAGCACCGTATTCATCCATGAAATCAATGCCTAGAATTCCTAGACTTTCCTCAACGTCGGCTATGACAAAATTTTGTGAAAAAGTGTTCAATTTCAATGGTTAGTTTACACTGACCTAAAACTGACATTTCCTTGCCATTTGCTACCCAGAGTTTACAACTAACAGGTTGAAGCTCAGGTTTGTTCTCCATTTTTATATGCTAAATGTATTTGAAAAGATTATCAAACGTTTTATTAAAAGAGGTTACGACCCAACTGTTTTGTGACATACCGCATGTTAAGTGTTCAACCCGTTTACAGTTGGACACTACGCTTCCCTCTTTGATTGCGTCTGACGGAAGAGGGGGAGGACTCTATGATGAGCAGTTTTTAAATCCTACCAGGACTGAACTGTTTTGATATTTGTCTTCTGGCCTGTTTTGTTGGGGCCTTAATGGTGTTTCTCTTGTTGCTCTGTCTTCTGAAAAGGCATTGAGTACATACGTTTTTGGTTCTTAAGATTTGCTTTTTATATATTTATACACGAGCATTTTTGTGTTTTACATGCCATGCCTTTTTGTTTCCATTACGTGTGTTATAGATTCACCTGGATGGGATTACTTTTATTTACACTGTCCCATGTCTTTGGAACATGGTGGGGGTAAGAGTGAGGTTGGGTGCGCACCATAAACCGGTTTAAGCTCCCCAGTGGTGTTTTTGCCACTGACCGTTCCAAGGCGGTGCCTCACTGTGTTCCTTTGTTTGTTCGTTTTGTCCTAATGTGTTGACTTTGTGTGCGCGCGTGTGTGTATGCTTATTGTTCGTCTTGTCCTTATGTGTTGGCTTTGAGTGTGTGTGTGTGTGTGTGTGTGTGTGTGTGTGTGTGTGTGTGTGTGTTGTTCGTTTTGTCCTGATGTGTAAGCTTTGAGTGTGTGTGTGGTGCACGCGTTTGCATGCTGGGGGGGGGGGGGGGGGGGGTTCGTTTTGAGGAGGCTGCGCTTTTGGTGCGTGGCACTCCCTGTTTGATATTTTTCTTTGATTTTAGTAGTTCGCGGGGTCGCGAGTTCGATCCTCGGGCGTGTTCTCCGTGACTATTTGATAAACGACATTGTGTCTGAAATCATAAGTCCTCCACCTCTGGTTCATGTGGGGAAGTTGGCAGTTACTTGCGGAGAACAGGTTTGTACTGGTACAGAATCCAGGAACACTGGTTAGGTTAACTGCCCGCCGTTACATGACTGAAATACTGTTGAAAAACGGCGTAAAACCCAAAACAAACAAACAAACACAACAAGTAGAGCCTGAATCTATTAGTAATTCCCCTTCAAGTCTATTTAATTTTGCGTTTACATACAAACACTGATTTTCATTAATTATTGATGACTTTTCACTGGAACTATTTGACGGACCTCGACGTTATTCTGAGATTATGCCGAATCAGTTGGAAGTGCTAATGTGTCACATTGTGTGCTGCTGTCCGAAGTTTCTGCAGACTGGTTTCCTTCTTTTGTCTGGTTGCGATGCGGTTCTGTTCTGTTCTGTTGCTCTGTGGGAAGCGTGCTTTTAAAGCTTGAGTTTGAGTTTTCATTTGGCCTTTTGTTCTCACTTCTATTTGTGGCTGAGCTACCAGCCGCTAGGCCAGTCGAAATTAGTTTTTCTGGTTCTGGTTATCTCTTGCTTTCTTGAAGCATCTCGTTACATTTGACCATCCCTATAACAATAGCTGCATAATATTTGTGAATGTGTTGACCTTGACCTTGACCTTGGATAAGGGGCTGGAGATGCCCTTCTGCCGAAGCGTCTCGAGGACTCGGGGACGTTTTTCTATCGTGTGTCTGTGTTGAGGGAAAAGTTCTAGGAGACCTTCTCCTGTAAGGTTCGTTATTTGTCTGTGTATTTTTTTTTATTTTCAGGGTAATTTCGTCCAATTTACTACTGATCACCTCTAACTTTTTATCTACCACGGAGGACACTAAAGTTTCAAGTTCCTGAAGGCTGAACTCAGGTTTATACTTTAAAGGTCTAAGGGAGTTAATCGTGTCGTCTTGTCGAGATGTGTTTTCGAAGGTTACCTCCCTTTGTTATGCTGCTGGTTTTATTGTTTTGTCCAGTCACCCTTGTAGAGTATACTCTACTGTGAGACTAATAGCTTGATCTAGAGTCGATGAGTTGGACATGACGTTGCAGTTCGAAGATTCCCAGACCGGCGATGTACTGGTCAATGATATGTACCTCTAATTGATTATGGTATGCGAGGGTATGCCCTTTGACCTCAGCGCCTTAAGATAATGCCAAAATCTGCGACGTTCTCTCCTCGTAAACGACGCCTATTCTTTAATCCACATCTAAAAGCTATCTCTTTTTTCAGGTGGGTTGAACCTTTGTGTAAGTATATGGATGAGTGTGTCATAATCAGTCAGTTAAGTCAGTCAGTTAACCTCCTAATAATTTTAAGATTTCAGCGTCACTTTTTAAAGCGATAGCTAACATTTGTGCTTTGTCAACTTTCGACCATTTTTTTTTTTCAAGAGACAACTTGTTTTTTCAAAATGAACTAAGTAATCTGACCAGTCAGTGTTAGAGCCATCGAAATTGCTGGGGTCAGTACCTTTTTGTTGGACTGTGAACATGGTGGCTGTGGTTCGAAGGCATTACGAGGTAAGGAGTATGTCTGGGCTAGAGAAGCATGTTCTGTAGGTACTATGTGATTAAGCCCTGGAGGAAGTTGTTGGAATATAGTGTCACTTGAGTCTGCACGTTGCATACTGTGAGAATGCAGATTACCAAAGAGCAAATAAGTCTCCATATGCGACATAGGTAGTATTTGTCTTCTTAATAAGTGTATATGTGGTACAGTTTGCGCGTGTACATATGGTTGATCTCCTGCGTCTAGGTAAAGGTGTGTGAGTAAACTCATGACACTGGTACAAGAAGGTTATCAAGTACTCATATGTTTCAGCTATGTGTGGCTGTACTTGAGAGTACATGTTGATTTCACGGTCAAGATCTAACAAATCCTCCATAAATTGACAAGAATTTGTGTTTTCCTGTCCTCTTTATTTTCAGGCGAATTAGTATCGGTTTTATCCATTGAGTATTGAATACTGTATCGGTAAACGAACAGAACAGGTTATTGATAATCTCACGTGGAATACACGAGTGTCTATACACCCTACAATTCCATGCAGTATACATGAATATTATATTACTATAACATACGTGTATGTATTTACTAATACATTTATATACAATATCAAAACACACATGAATAAATAAGGAAAATATACAACGTTCTAGAATAATTTGTCACGGCACCAATGTGGTGGACGGGGTTTCGGCTTTACCTAAACTCTGGTATATGGTTCGAATCCCGTCCAGGCAATGCCCCGAGATCGTTTGTGGAACAGTTGTTTTTTTTTTTCAAGTGAAAACTGACGAAGTTAATATTTAGATGAATTTTATTTACCTGTCCATAACAGAGTAAAGTTTTAGATTTAAGAATTTACTAGTGCTTTCGCGGGCGATATCTCGCTATTGTATCATGGTTTACCTGCAGTGTCATTATAACTGTTAACTTCTACATGTAATATTCTTCAACCGAGGAAGAGGCGTGACTATAAGCCGTACTCTAACTAAGTTAGAGAACATGTCTTAGGTCCCGCCTACATATAAAATACTGTAGAGAAATGTTGAACTTTCTGAAACCGTTCTCTATTTCAGTTAAAGTACGCTTGTCACGTGATGGTACCAACGCTTTTTAAAGTGAAATGTCAAAATTATTAGCCGAATGCGTTGTTCATATTGACGGACCATGATACAAAACAGAAAGCGTAGGGCCACTCGAATAATGAAGTTATTCTCATGAACCCCTAAACTTTCTATTACATATCCCACAGCACCCACGCAGACGACAATATATCGATGAGAAAGTACCGGACAGATGACTACGGCTACTACAGAATTAAAGTTTAGCTGAAAGTTAATATCGATACCTAACAATTTAACTGTTTCTTCACAAGTAATATTACTCGAACCAATTTTAAAGTCTGGATTTTGGCAAAAGTTTTTTTACCAATTGAAATTGATTAGGATTTTGCTTGCATATTATTAAATTTTAAGACATACCCTGACAACCCGTATGCCGCTAACTTTGAAAGAAGTAGACCAGACTACTATTTGACCCCTTTGATTGTTCTAGAATTTTTATAGGAACATAGTCTCTCATTGTCACGTACGGTATGATACGGGAAAGGCACGACTTCGCTGTATGACAAAGGTCAAGGTTATTCGCATCCAAGATGTCGGCCTCCACGAATAATGGAAAGAAGCCGCAACAAATACCGAAATCAATCAAATTTCTCTTCGGAGGAACAGCGGGGTGAGATAAAAGTAGATGAAAATTGCATCTGAAAATGTGATTAAATGTATTTCTTTTGATAAATAGCTCATATTTACAAAGGCAGAAAGTTTAATTTAACCTTTTCATACCCCACCCACCGGCATAATTTCATAAAAAATGGCCGATAAAATATGTATTATTTTTATATATATCCCTATGAATGCTGTAATGTAAGTGAATGAAAATTGGACAGATAGGTTTAACAAAGACTCGGACTAAGATGTTTACTCATTATTTCTTCCCAAATGACTAAATTATTGAAAGCTGAAAAATAATTTATATGAAACTACTGACAGCATACAAGGACGTAAATATCTAGAGTGGGCAGACCAATGCTCGGCGTAAAAACTACATATTTTCAATCTAAAAACTGATTTAACATTAACTTACCATACACAAGTTCTTTATCGTCAGTTTGTAGAACAGTCTGCGAGTATTCAACCATATTGTTTACATGTTTCTAGTCACACGGTGACGTGATAGGCGGGAGCTAAAAATAGTATCAGTAAAACCTGTGTGGTTCGTGCGGAAGTATACCAACACTCGGCGTACGGCATATCAATCTGCAGGTTATAATTTTGAACTATTTATGCATTGAAGTGAAGTATAAGACAAATCTCAGTATTCTCACACAAGACATAGGTTATATTGATTAACTTATTGTTTTTTAAGTACATAAACATGTACTTAAATTAGCCCTCTCTCTATTCTGCATATATAAATTGAATAAACACATTTTATATGCTGTGTTCTCGTAATTCCGTGGCTCTTTAACTGCCAAAATTGTGCATGCGCATTTGATTTTAGGTATTCACATGTTGTTTTTTAACCAAAAGTAGCTGCAACCTTTCAATATAACCATGCTTAGTCAAAACATCAACAAGATACGACAGAAAATGGAAAATCTCATCTCATGTATGTTGACCTACATTGGTTTGGATCAGCTGGCAGCTTCTCGTTGAATCCATGGCTCTGATTGGCTAATTGATGGTCGCTATGGTGAAGGGTACCTTGACAAATTACACTGCTTAGAATTTAGTTAGGGGACTGCTTAATGTGTTGCTACAATTTTGTCACAATTGGTTTGCATGTTTGTATTTTAATGAAAGTTTTTGTGTGCCACCATCTTTTTCCTTAGCACTGAATAGTTTTTTTTTCAACATTTTCATATTTTTAAGTAAATAAGCTATACTAACCTGTTTTTATGCAATTTTGGATGCTCACAGATCTTTGTTTACTTTTCTGAGAAACTTGCATGAACTTAGGACATACGTGGTAACTGCACAAGCATAATTTTGAGAGCCACGGAATGAACGAGAAACCACGGAATATCGAGAATTAGGTATACAACAATTATCTTAAGGAATTCATTTGAAGATAATTTATCACAGTTGTGTGAGTCTAACTTCATGAAATCAATAACTGATGATAGTTGATGATATATTTCCATTATTTTTGGAAATCTTTTCAAAAGTGCCATTAGTCCACACAGTATATCAGTTACTTGAACAGCATAAGCTACAGAAAAGTGAAGTACAATGAGTCTGTATAAAAGGCCATGATAAGGGTTTATAGTTTATTTAAGTATAAAGAAATAAAATAATTAAAAGATTTTTTTTCTCTATATTTCCACTTGCAAGCTACTTTTTTAATACCTGTTTCACCAGAAAATCTGTTTTAATGAGAGTAGAACACAAAACTGAATGGCTTTTAGCGTTGCATCGTCAGCTCTACTGTGACCACGTGACCATACTGGGAATGAACCGCACTTGGATAAAATTACGCGTGGTGTAAACAAACGAAATGGGACTCACAAGAGCTGATATTTTAAATATATATAAAGAAATTCCCAGAGAAACGTGATACACGCCGAGCGTTGGTCTGCCCACTCTACATCTGTCCACCCAACCGTCCAACTGGGCGGTGCTGTCAGAGAAACAGTTGTTAAAGAAATGGGTATATTAAGAGGATAAAAAGCCCAAAAAGACAGTTACAGTTAAAATAGTGAGTGAGTTGGGTTTTACGGTGAATCGACACAAAATGATCATATATCGCCGGTACAGTTAAAATAGGACAGAAGCGATGCAATAACATGTTGACTACCGCCAGCCTCTCTCTAAAGATACTGAAGCTGTGGCTGGATTTGACATAGGGTCGTAGGGAGTTTCAAAGTTGGATGGTCCTCGTAAAGTAGATGTTAGAAAAGTACTGAGTGTGAGACTAGGGGATTAAGTAGTTTCAGTTTGTAGATTAGATTAGTCCACTGCCACTGTCTGGGCCCTTATTTTTTAAAACATTACTAATGAGTGGAATGACCTTCTATGTTGGAATGTGTTCCAGTTTAAGGTGTTTAACATTTGGGTAACGCTACTGGTGTAACTGTAGTCGGACATGACTTACCTGGCAGCTGACCTTTGAACATTTTCAACTTTACTTGTGTTTTTTGCCATGGATGCCAGACGCTTGAACAGTACTCCAAAATCCTCACATCAGTATCAAAAACAATGAAAATCTGGCCATGGGTTAGCCATCTGTGTAATTATTTGGTGGTCTTTTCAGTTCAGAAAACATTCCTTTGGATGCCTCTTTCTGTCCTCGAAACCTGGTAGGAATCTGGTTTTCATTGATTCACATTGTGTATTGACAGAATTGAAAATACTTACTGCAAAACGAAAACAATCTCCGAAAAGTGTCATGTTGTCTTGTGGTGTTGCATTATCACATTATAGGGTGTATTACAGGTCAAGGTAACCATGGGACTGAAAATGGTTTCCTGTCAATAAATTGAGTGCTTTGGCCTATGAGTCTTGGACTGTGGTCACTAGATGACCTTTTCTATTTTAGGGTCAGTGGTCAAGGTCATAGTGACTTACACTAAAAATGGTTTCTTATCAGTATCTCAGACATCCCAACTTTTTCTGAATGCCAAGTGGGAGTTTTTGCATTCCAAAGTGGGAGATTGAGGTGTTCAAGTGGGAGATTTAATACTGTGGTATTTACGTTCAATGCAGCAGCTAATGACAATATCAACTTATTTGCACTTACATCACTAGTCATTACTCTTCACATGTTGTTTTTGAGTTTATCATGCATATTTTTCAAGTCTTGAAATGTTAATATCTAACTAGACAACACACTTCAACTCCTTGTTACTTACGCAAGCCTTCTTTGCAAAATTTAATAGTTATGGCACTTTTAGCACTATGTCTAACTTCAAAACTCCACTGATAATTAAACCTGCACTCATATTTCTTTTGTGGGGAACAAGACTACCCAGGTGAGTTTTTGTACCCCCCGACAACAAAGTTGTAAGGGGGGGTATACTGGTTTCAGGTTGTCTGTCTGTCCGTCCGTAGACACAATCTTATGTGCACCATCTCTCCTTATCCCCTTGACACAATTTAATGAAACTTCACACAAGTGATCAGTACCAACAATAGTTGTGCATGGGGCATGTTAGGTTCTTTCAAAAAAAAATTTTGCAGAGTTATGGGACTTTGTTTTTTTTTGTTACTATACTATATACATAGACACAATCTTGTGTGCACCATCTCTTCTCATCCCCTTGACACAATTTAATGAAACTTGACACAAGTGATCAGTAACAACAGTAGTTGTGCATGGGGCATGTTAGGT
Organism: Mercenaria mercenaria; assembly: GCF_021730395.1. NCBI lineage: Eukaryota > Metazoa > Mollusca > Bivalvia > Venerida > Veneridae > Mercenaria > Mercenaria mercenaria. The sequence goes on from NC_069374.1 coordinate 63,456,320, forward strand.
TCTTTCAGCGACAAAAATTGCAGAGTTATGGGGCTTTGTTTCTTGTTAACATACTATGTACATACAGTCTGCATATGCAGTCTTGTGCGTGCCTAATCTACCGAACCCTTGCACACAATTTAATGAAACTTCACACAAGTGATCAGTACCAACCCTAGTTGTGCATGGTGCATGTTACGTTCTTTTAGATAAATATTCTGCATAGTTATGGGACTTTGTTTTTTGTTACCATACTGTATACATACAGTCTATATACATACAGTCCACATAATTATGCAATCTTGTGTGCATCAAATTGCAATGTACTGTGTCAGTGCATGCGGGGGTACATTCATCACCTTTAGTGATAGCTCTAGTTACATTTTGGCATGACAATGCAACTGTTAGAACCGTCAAAACAAAATGTACAGAGTTAAAAAGAATACAAGTTTTAGCAATAGAAAATTAACTGTTTAATTCTCATCTCAGTCCGCCCGTATCTAAAAGCCCTTGCCCCAATTGTTTTATGACCAAAATCCTGCTATCCAAAATTGTATGTCCGGATACTGTTATGCTTCATAGTAGTTGGGAATAGTGGCAGAGTCTCATTGGACAAAAAAAAATCTTGTCATCATTCCCAACTAAAATGTGTCATAATTTATATCGTGTATTTTTCATAATAACATTACACTCTAGAAGAAGAAAAAACAACTTAAAAGCACATTGTCGTCTGTTTTGGCAGGTATAGTTGACATATGTTGTAAGATTTTTGTTAAGATTATAAAAAAAAGTATAAGAATTTAATTTTATTTTGTGGCAAATCTTTGTCAAAAATGGGGAAAACATACTTTTTGGTGAGGAAAATGGGGCTGAATTTTGGTCCCAGAAAAAGAAGTGTCTATGATCTTTAATTAAATTAGAATGTTTTGGCTTATGGCCATCAGACTTCACTCGCAACATGATGGTTACTTATGATTGGCCATAATGGGGAGCATAGTTATGTGTTTTACTAAGAGCTTTAAATAACCATGATAAATTAGAATTTCTATATGAATTGGAATCTGCAATAAGTTTCATAGCAGCTGCTGTATTAAACACACAAGCTGCTTATGTGAACAGACATTGTACAGAAGGACTAAATCTTAACTTATTTCTTTACTACAGGATGGCGGCCACACTCTTTGTACAGCCCCTCGATCTGGTTAAAAACAGAATGCAGCTCAGCGGTGAGTGAGACAAACATGTACTGGTAATGTGTATAATTCAATTGCTGTCTTGATCTTAATCGTTTATTGTATTAAACCATTTTATATACTTTGCAAGAATGTTCATTCTTAACCATTTTTTACACGGGTGATGAGTGCTTTAATATGGAATAATCATACTTTTTTTCAGGAAATACAAACATGATGAAGTAAAGTTGATTTAACTGATGCCTTATGGAAACTTTCAGAACACAAATTTTTAACCAGGTTTTCCAAAAAAAAAAAAAAACTGGTTAAATGATTGAAATTCAGATATTAACTAGGTTGAAAGTTTTATGTGGACACTGGAAAATCAGCTTCAGGAATCCTACAATGTGTGTATGATTGATTTTCTATGCACAGGTGAGGGCGGGACAAAAAGAGTACACAAAACCAGTTTCCACGCACTTAGATCTATAATAGCCAATGAAGGAGTGCTAGCAGTATATACTGGGTAAGGCATACTTTTATTATACATTGGTAATTTTACAGTGAAAAATATCATATCATTTTATTACTGGTTGCCTGGGTGAAATGTTAAAATTGTGTTGAAAGCATAAAAAGAAAATGTATTTCACATGTGATCCAAATGTATTTCACTTGAAAATGCCTCACATGAAAATATTGCATCCAGTGTTAACTACATTAAATATATTTCGATCTTTACACTAAAACAAAGAAATATCCCTGATGTACATGTAGATACCAAGATAAAGGGTTATTGTATCCAATAAAGTATGTATTCAAAGGTTTGGTTGTAATTTCCTTGATTGAAGTTGAGCAGCAGCAGATTAAGCATTGGTTTCAATCAGTAAGAGCAGAATAATTGAGCTCCGCCATGAGAAAACCAACATAGTGGCTTTGCGGCCAGCATGGATCCAGACCAGCCTGCGCATCCACACAGTCTGGTCAGGATCCATGCAGTTCGCTTTCAAAGTCTATTGCAATTAGAGAAACTGTTAGTGAACAGCATGGATCCTGACCAGACTGCATGGATTTCCGAAGCCCTGGTTCTGTCAGTAATTAAGTTTCAAAGCTTTCTTAAGAAATACAGCATTAATTTCCTGATACCTATATTTTTTCTGTTTTTTTTTATTGGTGAGTTGTACTGTCTGGAGGCCAGTGCTTTTAAATTAACAATTTTTTTTCAATTGCAGATTATCAGCTGGATTGTTGAGACAGGCTACATACACAACAACCAGATTGGGAATTTATACATCACTATTTGAATACGCCACAAAGTGAGTTCATTGCCAGTTTAATCTTTCTTATTTTAATCAGTAGCAACCTACATACCATGATTTTGTAGACAGCTTGAGGCATTTTTGAACCATTCTGTGGTAAAACTGGTATTGTAGTTGAGGAAGCACAAGTGGGTTACCAGTAAGATTTGAACTCCGAACCTCCTGCTTAATCAGCAGACATGTTGTCCACAGAACAACTTTGCCCCTGTTTACTTTTACATTAGGTTTTATAGAAACTTTTAAGGGCTTTTTAGTCCCCTACTGGTGGGACACTATAGGAATGCCTTCCATCCGCCTGTCTGTCCGTCCACAAATTTGGATCCTGCAATTACTTAAAAACTATTCAAGCTAGGTAGGTTCTTGGTATATGAATATAGAAGAATATGCATGTAAATGACTTATGCTTGTAGGTCAAAGGTCAAGGTCACTATTGAAGGTCAAGTAAGAATTGTTTCCGCTTCATAACTTTTATATGCATAGATAGATTGTCTTAGTGCTAGACAGAAATGTTCCCCATGATGAGTCAACACATGATCTATGCTTGTCGGTCAACGGTCAGAGTCATTGTTGATTGTTTTCCACCGTTAGTGGACTTCTGTATTGCCACTGCAATACTCGGTCACACTTGTTTAAAAAAAGAAATTGCACTCAGTGATTTCTTCTTTTGTTTCTTACAAGCTCATGTGCTTGATTGAACGATAAGTTTTTTTTTCAATGCTTGGAATGAAATGTCCAGTTTGTTATCTTTACTGCGCTTTTGTTCATGTAAAATTTATTGTTTCAGAGAAGGCAAAAATCCAAACTTCTTCATGAAGGCTGTTATAGGTTGTACTGCCGGTGGTATTGGTGCATTCGTTGGTACACCGGCAGAAATATCTCTCATAAGAATGACTGCAGATGGCAGGTGAGTAAATCAAACAGGGATTGATTTGAATTTCCAAATCAAGTTTGTTAGCAACTTACTTGAAGTTTGAAAATCGTTGCTATACATTGATGTTGTGTTTGTCTTTCCCTTTTTGCTTGTTACAGAAATCATGTCATGTAAGATTTGGGCGAATCATTTTGATTGCCAGGGGCCTTGTGGCTGAGCGGCTGAAGTCACTGACTTCAAATCACTTGCCATTAACCGATGTGGGTTCGAGCCTCACTCGGGGCATTGAATTCTTCATGTAAGGAAGCTTTCCAGCTGGCTTACGGAAGGTCTGTGGTTTTACCAAGATGCCTGTCCATGATGAAATAATGCACAGAGGAGCACCTGGGGTCTACCTCCACCGTCAAAGCTGGAAAGTCACCATATGATCTATAATTGTGTCGGTGCGGTGTTAAACCTAACAAAAATAAAAACAAAACATTTTGACTGCCACTTTGTATAGATAGAATGAGAGTATCTCAAGTAAGTATTTAGTTAAGTATTTATTTGTCTTCATTTTTACTGAGTTGATATAGGAAATGTCTTGTGATACTGAAAATATGCTGGAAATAAGTGATAAGATTGTTCTCCAGATCAGTTTGCTTTCACCACAGTTCATACAAAGACAGGAATAATATCAGAAGTAGCCCACCCACTTAGCTCAATAGGGAGAGCGCCGATCTACTGATCCTGGGGTCATGAGTTCGGTTCCCAGGCAGGGTGCAGTTCTCCGTGACAATTTGATAAAAGACATTGTGTCTGAAATCATTATTCCTCCACCTCTGATTCAGGTGGGAAAGTTGGCAGTTACTTGTGGAGAACAGGTTTGAACTGGTACAGAATCTAGGAGCACTGGTTAGGTTAACTGCCCACCATTACATAACTGAAATACAGTAAAACCTGTCTTAAGCAGCCAGCCAAGGGAGTGGGGAAAAGTGGCTGCTTAATGCAGGTAATTTATAGAATGAATGACCATTTTGGGAAATGAGACACGGGTGCGTAAGACAGGTTGGCTGCTTAATAGAGGTGACCACTGTTTTACTGTACTGTTAAAAAACAGTGTTAAACCCAACCAGAAGCAACATGTTCAGGAAAATTTACTACCTTACTACCTAGTAGTAGCAGTATCAATCAGTACAAGTTGCACACTTTTCTCATCAGGTGAAATAAATGTTTGATTTTTTTAACCATCAGATTGCCGGAAGCAGAGAGACGAGGATATAAAAGTGTTTTTAATGCTATCTACAGGATATCCAATGAAGAAGGGGTTGCTACTCTATGGCGAGTATGTAATAATTGAAATAAACTTCAGATTATAAACCAGTATTGGTTTGTTTAACCTTTACCCTGCTAAATTTCTAAAATGGACTGGTCCATCAACCAATTTGGGCAGTACCATTTATTATTTGAAGGGGTGTTCACTGAAAATTTACTGACTGAATAGCAAACAGTGCAGGCCATGATCAGCCTGCACAGATGTGCAGGCTAATCTTGGTCTGCGCTGGTCGCAAAGGCAGAATCACTTGCAGATAGCAGGCTAAAGGTTAATACAGTTAATATTATGCAAACCAGGGCCAAGTTCTACCAGTGTATAAGTGTTCAACTTTAAATCTTTAAAAATTAAAGTTATCATAACTTCTTTGACATGAAAAGTGCTTAAAAATTCCAGACAAAGTTGTCATTATAGAAACCACTTAAGCAAAGCTTGGTAACAAATTGTAGTTATTTATTAAAAATAAGGCAGATTGCAAATTCAGAATTTTAAAATTTAAGACTTAAACATGTTGATGTACATGAGCCAAGAGTATAAGTATGGTATATATACTATACCTAGGTAACAAAATATAAATACCAGTCTAACATGAGCCAGATTGTTTTAATGTTAACAAAATAACTGCTTATCAGATGTATTAAGACATAGCATATAATCAAATGTCATAGCCGACATGATGAAATGTGTGTGAGACAAAACAGACAAATACTAGTATTTGGTGGATGTCATCAAGGATTTGTAATTAATTGGCTGGAGAAAAGTGAAGTAGGGGATCACATTCTTGAATGTGTCGCCGATGATTATACGATTGTTGACAGTTGTCTGCCCATCACTAATGATCACCATCATAATTTAGTTAAATGTGAAAAAATATACAGTCGAACTACCTTAACTCGAACTCAACGGGACCACCAAAATTTGTTCGTGTGATTGGTTGTTCGAGTTATCGAACAGAATTCATTTTTCAGGGACCTGACGACGAGTTCGAGAGAAGGGTGGTGTACGAATTATCCGAGTATGAGTTAATGAAGTTTGACTCTATATTAAAATTTAAAAAGGTGTTACAGTGAAGTTTTATTAAACTATTAACAGTGAATTGATACTCAATAATGCCCCAAAAAAGTGCTTGGGGGTAAAATAATTTTTTTATGAAGGTACAGATGTATAATGAGGGACCTCCGTGGCTGAGTGGTTAAGGTTGCTGACTTATACCACTTGCCCATCACCAAATTTGGCTCGAGCCTCACTTGGGGCATGGAATTCTTCATGTGAGGAACCTCTGCGATATATGACCATTTTGTGTTGATTCTCCGTAAAACCCAACTCACTCATGTGAGGAAGACATCCAGCTGGCTTATAAAAGGTTGTAGTTCTACCCAGGTGCCAGCCTGTGATGAAATAATATAAGGAGGGACACCTGGGGTCTTCACCATTAAAGCTGGAATGTCACAATATGACCTATAATTGTGTCTTGCGAGGTTCAACCAAACAAAGACAAAATGTTTGTGAATTGATGAATAATATTAAAATTTTAGGGATGCTGGCCAACTGTAGCACGCGCAATGGTAGTTAATGCAGCACAACTTGCATCATACTCACAAGCCAAAGAGGGACTTATTAAAACAGGTTTGATGATACTTATAGAAATATATATCACTTTGGCCAAATTTGGCCACCATTCACTTTGATAAATGAAGATAGAAAACGGCAAAATATGGTTACAGAATATAGAACTGCATTCTTTATTCTTCAAAGAAGTAAGTAGTGTAGAGTCTTGAAAATATGCACAGTAGTCTAATACTGTATGAACCCTGATAGAGTTGTATACTTTGGTTGCTCTGGGGAGATGTTGTTGTTTGGAGGTAATTTTATTCATATGTAAAGTATAGAAAAAAAAGTTCACATTTATTAGCTTCATCTTTATTTAGCTTACTTAATTAAGTGGTGTTTCTAAGACAGAAGTGAATGAAGACAATGTGTAGAGACATTATTAAAAATCAGTTAAGGTAAGTGGCCACTAAGTTTTTAAGGTCTGTGGCCACCGATTTTGTTAAGGTCAGAAACCACAAATTTTTTAAGGTCACAGGTCAGAGACCATCTTTTTTTTTAAGGTCAGTGGCCACTTATTTTTTAAGGTTAGAAACCACCAATTTTTAAGATCAGTGGCCACCAATTGTTTTTTAAAGGTCAGAGATCACAAATTGTTTAAGGTCACAAACCACAAATTTTTTAAGGTTGCCAGCCACCAATTTTTTAAAGGTAACAGGCTACCAATTTCTTAAGGTCGCAGGTCACCAATTTTTAAAGGTCATAGGCCACCAATTTTTTGAAGGTCAGAGCCTACTAATTTTTAAGGTCACAGGCTACCAATTGTTTACAGATTAGAGACCACCAATTTCTTAAGGTTGCCAGCCACCTATTTTTAAGGTCACAAGCCACCAAGTTTTTAAAGATCAGAGACCACTAATTTCTTAAGGTAAGTGACAACTTGACCTTCAAAAAGTCCACATTCTAATCCACATTGTGTGATTTAAAAAAAATAAATCCACTTTAAACCACATTTAAGCCTGCCCGCTTAGCTCAATAGGGAGAGCGCAGATCTATGAATCTCGGGGGTTGTTAGTTCAAGCCCTGGGCAAGGCCTATGTTTTCTTAGGCGATTTGATAAAAGACATTGTGTCTGAAATCGTTCGTCCTCCACCTCTGATTCATGCGGGGAAGTTGGCAGTTACTTGCAGAGAATAGGTTTGTACTGGTACAGAATCCAGGAACACTGATTAGGTTTAATTTCAAAGTCTGTTTCCAGCCATAACCATCTACCAAAACTGTTTTGGCAAGCAGTGTAACTCGGGTGAGCAGCGAGCCATCATGGCCCTCATGTTTGTAAAGGTGGTGAATGAACTGTTCTTCCAAAGAAATCAACAGGATTTTACAAAATGTACATAATGAAGATAAGACTAATCTCTTATAATTTTGCATGCTGCAGAAAATTTGTAAAATAGGGAATTTAAATTATTATTGTTAGATGGTGTTTTTCTTCATTCATTTGCAATGTTTATGAAGATATTACCCAGTTAAGGTAGTTCTGGAATAAATGGTTTGTTTTCTATTTTACAGGGTACTTCAGCGAAGGATTATTCTTGCATTTTGTTGCTAGTATGATCAGTGGTCTGGTGACAACATTTTTCTCAATGCCAGTTGATATTGCTAAAACTAGGTAAGTTAAAGATTTGTCAAAAGCAACATATTTTTAGTGGCGATAAATCACTGCTCAATCTATTCTACATTGCATAAGAAGAGTAACAAGTAAGAAGCTTTTTATGCCCCCCGCTATAAAAAGAGGCAGGCAATTTATTGTATGTGTATGCGTCCTATATGTGTGCACAAAATTTCTTGTCATGATGACATCTTGTGCATTGTGTGATTTTAAGCTCACCTGAGCATGAAGTCTTCATGATGAATCCATAGGATCGTTTGATATGCAGTGTTTGGCCGTGCTCTGTACTTCTGTTGTCTGTCTGTTATCTACAGATTCTTTAAAGAACTCCTTAACCGCTATGCAGATTTCATCCAAACTTCATAGGAATGTTCCATGGATGGTTCTCTTTCAGATTCCTTCAAATCTACATCATCCATATAGAATTCTGGACATAATTGCAAAACAAAGAAAAAGCTTTAATAATTTCCTCCTCAAAAACCACTGGTTGAATTTGAAATTATTTCACAGAAATGTTCCCCGAGTGAGTTTCATCCAAATTCTTCAGATCAGTCTATTTTGTTAAAAAAACATGTCTGTAGGAGGTGGGACTAGATTTCCCTATATGGAAAAATTAGAAAAAAAGTTTCTCTGAAACTGCTAGTCTGATTTCAAGTTAGTTTGGCAGGAATGTTCCTTGGTTGACCCAATACCAAGCTCCTTCAAGTGATTCTGTTTTGTTAAAAGATATGGCTGCCATGGGGATGACTATTTTCCCTATACAGCTGTATGGAAAACATGGCAATCTTCTTGTCTGAAACTACTTGCCAGATTTCAGAATTTTATGAGTAAAGTTTTAGCAGATTCCTGCATATTATTCTTTTTTATTAAAAAAATATGGCCCCCCAGGGGGCTGTGCTAGTTATCCTGTTTGACTACTGTGAAAACATTTAAATTCGCTGGCATGAAATTTCGCGCGAACGTGAAAAAGTACTGTTTCGCGCGGGCTTTAATTCGCGCATTTTTAATTTATCAATGAATAAATAAATTAAAAAAATAATTAAGCACGGTCTTAAATTCGCGCATCGGTTCTAGCGCGAAATACGTGAAAATTCGTCCTACGCGAATAAAAATGATTTCACAGTATATGGAAAACTTTGAAAATCTTCTACTCTCAAACTGCAAGCCCTATTTAAAAATAATTTGACAGAAAGGTTTCTGTGGTGACCCTTTACAAAACTCTTCAAGCCATGTTTATTTGTTTATAGACATTGCTGCCTGGGGGCAGGTTTTGTTTTTTCCATATGACTACATGTATATGAAAAACTTTAAAAGTCTTATCTGAAACTGCTAGCTGGATTTGAAACAATTTCAGAGCAATGTTTCTTGCGTGACCCTGCACTAAATTTCTTTAACCTTTAGCCTGCTGGCGGTAAGTGATTCTGCCTTTGTGACCAGTGCACATCCATGCAGGCTGATCACGGTCTGCACTGTTCACTATTCAGTCAGTAGATATTCAGTGAACACCCCTTCGAATAATTAACGGTATTGCACAAATCAGTCCATTTTAGAAATTTAGCAGGCTAAGGGTTAAATCTATTTCATTAAAAAATATGGCCACCAGGGAACAGGGCTAATTTTTTCTCTATTTGACTATTTGGAAAACTTTGAACCTCTCTGGCCCAATTTTAAAATAATTTCACAGCATTGCTCCTTGTTCAACAATTATTCAATTCATATGTGAAGGTCAGGTGAGTGATCTAGGACCTTCATGCTTTCTTGTTTGGTAAGTTGGCCATTGTGTAACATTTTCATGCAGACATGGATATTAGAATAATTTGGCATAAGCATTCACTATTAACAACAAGAAGATTACATGTCACAATCAAGACCTTTACACCAGCCTTAACTATTATTTGTGCTGCATTAATTCTTACTGTAAGATTATGGTGTTTATTTACAGTATATAATTTGTTACAGGGTTCAGAACATGAAAGTGATTGATGGTAAACCGGAGTACAAAGGAGCTGTGGTAAGTCTTCTCACATAAGATTTATATTTTTACGCCCCTGGGCATATAGCGATTGAACTGTCTGATTGTCTGTCGGTCCATACAAACCAGGTTGCCTACATAAATGACCCAATTTAGTACATACTCACTCAACAGTCCTTGAGCTTAAAACCTCAAAAAGCTTTTGTCATACACCCGGGGGCATGGGTTTGTGTTTTTAAAATGCAGCTCCTTAAAAGATAAAAGTGTAGGATCTTCCTCTGGGAAGTCGCCATATGAAATTTAATTGTGTCAGTTTAATGTTAAACCAAAGACAAAAATTTAAAATAAAGCCCAGAGGTCTACCACCATATTTCACAGTATTTCAGTTATTTTATGGGGCTACTTTTCCCGATACAGTAGCAGCACTCTCAGCTTATCCAAAGGTGAAGAAAAATTGACTTATTATATTATTATTATTATACTAGATTTATATAGCGCCCTTTTCATGATCAATTTCATGTTCAAAGGCGCTTTACATAGTTCAAATGCAGCCACACAGGGCACATAATTCATCCTCTGCTAGTACAGACACAGAGCGACCTGACCAGAGGGACAGAGTGAGACAAAGCCCCCACGACAGAGAGATCAGAAATCAGATACAGGCTTGTCCGGCTAACTTAGCCTAGCTCGTTGCGAAAAGACAGCCTGGTTCTGTAACGTGCCCAGTGTAATACACTGATACATGCAAGGATTTCCTGGGTTCCTGACCAGTACACCTCTAGTTGGCTGGGAAACACTGAAAAGCGTTTCTGAAAATTCCCGAGTAGCTGCCGGGGATCGAACCTCCGACCTCAGGATTGGAAGGCCAGTGTGCAAACCACTGAGCTATCCATCCACCTGGCTTCTTGCTTGTTATGTTCTATCGGATTTTTGGTAACATTTACCTTGTCTGCAAATCAAACACTTAAGCTCTAGATCTGTAGTCTTTTCCAGAATGAGGTAGCTTTGCAGTTTTTAGCTGTTTTATATAATAGGCAGGGCATTAAAGGCACTGACCTCCAGATCATACATAGTGCAACAAAAAAAAAAAAAAAAAAAAAAAATTTTCGATATCAGAAAACTATTGCTGTATTTCTTAAGAAGGCCTTGAAACTTAGTTACTGACAGATTTTACATTATGCAAACACCTGTTTTTATTATTTTTTTCCATTCAAAATTTAAAAGTTTGAAATGGGGTACCTGAGGTAAACTGCCTTATAAAGACTGTTAAGTACATTTTCCTCTGTGGTGTATTGGTCAAGACCACAGGAAAAGTTTTATTGCCAGAGTGAACCGGGTTCGATTTCCAACTTGATCATGTTTTTTTCTTGATTCAGCATTTTAAGATAGTTTAGAAACAAAAACTCATGTGCTAGTGTTCATAAGATGACAAAACTTCAATATTTAAGAAAGATCTTTTTTGCCAAAACCTGGAGGTTCGTGCCTTTAACAACAGTTTATTGTTGTTTATGAATTATAAAGTTTTAGAAGTGCCATCTTATTATAAAATCCTAATATAGTAAGGGGACCTTGCTGCCAGTCCAGAGATTGTAAGTTTGATTCTGTTGGCTATGTAAATGTTCTTAAGCCACCAGAGAGAGGCATGTAGTTATAACTGTCTGTCAACATTTGCTTGTTCATTTATCCAAAACATTTGATTTCTCAGCTACAAGTCCAAGAGTTTCAAATAAAATTTTACCAAAGGAATGTATGTCTTGTTTATCAGTGAGATCTTTACCTCCCAAGGTCAAGGTCACAGTTGTACAGGTAAGGACCCTATCCCTAAAACAAAATCAGATGGCAGGGCAGGGCAGCACAAGCCACATACCAAAAGAATTTCATTTAATACACTTTAAGAATTTGTCTGATGGATAAATGGCAGTAATATAACCATTTTACCAAAATACTAAAAGGATCATTGCCTGATATACAGAACCATATCAAACTCTTATTTTACAGGATGTTATTTCAAAAGTGATCAGAAAGGAAGGTATATTCAGTCTGTGGAAGGGATTTACACCCTACTACGCCCGACTTGGTCCACACACGGTGCTAACTTTTATATTCCTGGAACAGATGAACAAGTACTACAAGAGGCTAGTCCTCAAGGATATGTCGGAAGGAGGTGGTGGCTTATAATGAAAGTTGACACGTAGGAAACAGTAGAAAAATAGATGTTTAGATCACCACTGTGTCAATATTGAAATGTTAACACAATATTCTGTCTTCTTCATGTAATATTATTGCCATGTTTTAATGATTGATATATCAAATATTTGTGCTTTACAAAATTTTGCAAAATTTAGAAACTGACTCATTACGCAAAGTTTTTTACCTTTGCATTTAAGCTGTAAATTTTTCTGGTTTAAACTGTTAATCCCAGTTTTCACAAGTACTAATTGTAACATATTAAAGAAAAATGCTAAAATGTGAAATTTAATCCCTTAAAAATAGTCTTTACTTTACAGTATATTTATATTTTCACTGGTTGAAAATTGGTTTACTGTCCGACAGTCCCTTTGCAATATACCTATTATACGTGTATTGAAAATATGTCAGCTATACTGTCCTGAAAGAGTGTTTGGTGATGTGCATTTTGTGCAGAATATATCATTGTGAAGATTTTCTATTTGTATTAGATTATGTAGTTTAAAATATGTTTTGAGAAATCAGTTTATAATAATCCTTCTCTTGTATTTATCAAATATGTTTTGATTCTCTAAAAACGTTAAGATCTTTGATAACTATTATATATAAACTTACATTATATGAGCCGCGTCATGAGAAAACCAACATAGTGGCTTTGCGACCAGCATGGATCCAGACCAGCCTGCGCATCCGCAGTCTGGTCAGGATCCATGCTGTTCGCTAACGGTATATCTAATTCCAATAGGCTTTGAAAGCGAACAGCATGGATCCTGACCAGACTGTGTGGATGCGCATGCTGGTCTGGATCCATGCTGGTCGCAAAGCCACTATGTTGGTTTTCTCATGGCACGGCTCAATTATTGTTTTAAGAAGAAAGTTGTAACACATATTTGCATTTTGACAAGGTTCCTATGATTAAACTCTAGTCTCTTCTTGCCATGAAATTTTACATAATTCAGAAACATTGTATTCCTTTCAATATATGTATTAATGCAATGCAGCACTGCTTCATAATACATCTGCTTGTCAATACAATGTGGTCATCTAAACCTGCTAAATTTCTAAAATGGACTGGTCCGTCATTCAATATGGGCAGTACTACTTGTTTATCAAGGGGTCGTTTTCACTGAAAATTTACTGACTGAATAGCGAACAGTGCAGACCATGATCAGCCTGCACTTGTTGGAAAGGCAGATTCACTTGCTGACAGCAGGCTAAAGGTTAAATACATACACCCAATTGACATGTGCAAAATGTGGCAAAATATATTCTAGTGTTGTATTTTGGTGTTTCAAAATATGATATTTTACGTAATGTTTACCAACACTTCATTTAGATCATTTACAATAAAAGTGCACATTACATTCTTAAATATTTAATTAGAAAGTGTAGGCAGTTGCAAGCTTTATTCTTGTATTGATGTTGCTTTTTAATATTTTATGGAAGCCAACAGCAATCATGAAACAGTTTATAAATATATTTGTCGCAAAATAAAAGTAACTATTGTCAGTAATGAAATTGTATGCTTTTGCCATTATGTTATAATTGAGAACATGTACTATGTTCCTGTTGATTACCCCCATGTTTAACCAGGTGTTATGTGCTTATGTAATTTCAACCATTATTTGAGCCGTGCCATGAGAAAACCAACATAGTGGGTATGCGACCAGCATGGATCCAGACCAGCCTGCGCATCCGCGCAGTCTGGTCAGGCTCCATGCTGTTCGCTTTTAAAGCCTATTGGAATTGGAGAAACTATTAGCGAACAGCATGGATCCTGACCAGACTGCGCGGATGCGCAGGCTGGTCTGGATCCATGCTGGTCGCAAAGCCACTATGTTGGTTTTCCCATGGCACGGCTCATTTGTTCTACCAGCCAGTGATTAAACTCGAATAAGCGTGTAGAGATACATGAATTTACTGCTTTATTTTTGAAACACAACATATACAATGCAATATTGAGAGAGAGAGAGGGAGTGGGGGAACTAAGTCTGGATTGTTGTACAGACATTGTAGTATTTAAGAAGATAATTTATTAAGGATTTGGGGTTTTTTTTGGCAGATTTTTTAGCAGTTTTGGGGTCATATTTCCAGTTTGAAAAAGTACTTTTTTCCCTTATTTGAAACAAAGTGTCCCAAGTTGAGTAAAAAAAAAATGGTTAAAATTGATTATTGTTCATAGAGGTTATACCGTACATACGTTTCTAATAAAGAAAATATGAATCTTGTGGAAATATTTTGCATGCATTTATATTAACCATAATATTGATTTCTGTTAAGCCTTGGCAGCTACAATGTCTATGCTGTGAATTTACATGTATCTGCTAATTGCTAATTTTCACATCACACCACCGCTACAGGGCTTGGTTAAAGTAAGAATGGAAGGACTTCCGAATACATTATGGGGCTCTTTCACTTGCACCTAGAGTATGGTCTGTAGACTGATAACATATCTATAAAAAGATCCTTTGGAAGCATAGAATGCAACCAAGCGAAATAATAGCAGACTCTGTAAGTTCAGGCAGAAGGTGCTTATTAAAAACAAGCATGTTATCCCAGTCAAATAATCCAGGGATACATATTTACTGCTGTCCCTCTGTGTCTGTGTTGCATTCAGTTTTGAGTACTAGTGATTCTAGTTTGATCCATGCAACTGCGTGTAGTGCACACAAAAGTTCAAACCAGTGCTGATCATTTAAACTTTGGTTTTCATAGATCTTACTATCAGGTGAAAGTGCCATCAATTATATTTTCAATTTGAACACTATAGTGATGAGAAACCTGTGGAGTGTTAATGGTTCTGAGGTTCATACTGAATGTACTTGATGTTTGATGGACTGAAGAACTGCACAGACTTGCATTTATTCAAATAACTTTACAGACTGGTGCATTCTATCCTATAAATCTTTTAACATTTTTTATTTATATCTATTGGATTTGTTTTGGTTTATATCTGTATCTTTATATTCATGTTAAGTTTATTTAATAATCTGTGCTTTTTGAATTTGTAGTCATTTATAAGGGGCCTCCGTGGCCGAGTGGTTAAGGTCGCTGACTTCAAATCACTTGCCCCTCATCGATGTAGGTTCGAGCCTCACTTGGGGTGTAGAATTCTTCATGTGAGGAAGCCATCCAGCTGGCTTACGGAAGGTCAGTGGTTCTACCCAGGTGCCCGCTTGTGATGAAATAATGCATGGTGCAGCACCTGGGGTCTTCCTCCACCATCAAAGCTGGAAAGTCATATGACCTATGATTGTGTCGGTGCGACACAATAAACCCAACAAAATAAATATAAATAAATGTAGTCATTTATATTTTAAGAATTTATTCCATAAAGCTTCATTGAACATGGATATTTATGTGAATTTGAATAGAGTTCTCTATCAGTTCTCTATATGTGTGATGTAAAATGATAATGATGAAGAATACTTTAATCCTGTCCTGAATTGAACTTAAAAATATGAATCTGACGGATGTTTTTAATACGTTGAGACTACCTATCAAATGTTTATTTTTGTTACCCAATACTTATTCTGCAATTTATCCATAACAGTAGAATTTTACTTACATGGTAGTCTCCCTTGTTTGAAAAGTCAACTTGTTCATGGTTTGATGTTTAGATAAATTTTTTGATTTACTGTTTATAAATAAGAAATTTTTTAAAAAGTGCTATTTGAATTTCTTTGCAAAATGGATGTGATGATCATTGTGGCATACATTTTGTGACAACATTGATTAATGTATATTTATGGGAGGTAATCTCTGTCATGAGTTTGTAAAAGTAGCATGTCTACCCATGACAACATTTTTAGTAACTCATACACTGAAGAAAGTATTTTGCTTTAATCCTAGTTATCTAAGGATCACAGTTATATAACATGAAAAGAAAAAACTTGTAATATCTGCAGGTTGTAGTACCATTTATGAAATGTATGTTTCTTAAAGTAAAAAAGTACATGAATTTAGGTTTATCAAACTCCAGTATTTGTGTGTTTGTGTTATGTAATGTAGTATTTAAAATATTCAAGTTTAACTTGTATGTGCTTTGGCAGTAACAGTGCTATATTTTAAATTTTCACATTAATTTTGTTTACTTCTTGTACTTACACAAAAATGTTATTTAATGCATTTCTGCTTTTCATATTTTTTAATCTTTGCTAGGAAAAAAAAAACACATTTGGTTTTGACTGATACATTTATGATATGCAGCCTTTAAAGGTGACCTTTTTCCACAGGCTGTTTCCATTTTATGTCTTCTTCGTAAAATACTCCCTTGTTTTTCCTCAAAAAGAGATGTTTATTGAAGTGTTAAGAAATATTTCTTTTCAATTTTTGATAAATAGGATATTTCAAATCAAATATTTCAGTTAAACAGCATATTTTATAGAATTCTTTGGCTAAAATAGCCAGGATATTTAGAGGGAAAAAATATTTACAGTTTTACATCTTGCAAGTAATTTATATTGCATTTTGCAGCAAGTAAGTGATGAAAAACACCAAAATGTTAAGCAAGAATCGGTGGGCAATATAAAGAAACAAAAACAGCTACCAGTAACTAATGTCTTATGTATAGTGTTTATTGTGTTGTTAAATATAGTTTGAGATGTGCACGTAGTAATGGGTAACAGTAGTACAATATGGCTGTATACTTGGATGAGAACCAGTTCGAAAAATTATAGTTGACAAGCTGCTAGGCAAGTCCAATATGTTTTCCAGATGGGTACATGTCCTATTTTATCCTATATTGTACAGAACTTTGTTTAATAATCCTTTTTATTTTATACTTATTTTTTTGCAGAAACATCGCAGCAATCATTTCTTGATGTTGATATTCATTCCCGATATTTTTATCGGTCACCAGCTTTTATCATTTAGTTAAGGTGGAGATTCAGATCAAAGTTGTTGGAATATATTGTATCCAATATGGAAATATGATGGACAGTCATGTGGAACAATTGGAAAAGAAAAAATAGGTATAGAATAATAACTGTTATTTATGATTTTGAGAATCATGCTGTGAATAAAGCTGTTACAAAATGTCAGAAACTTTGTTATGATCAAATATTATATTATTTCATACCTTGAACAGAGTTGACAAAAACTAGGTCTAAATGTTAATTATGTCTCCCCTCCCCTCTCGGGGAGACATATTGTTTTTGCCCTGTCCGTACGTCACACTTCATTTCCAATCAATAACTGGGGACCATTTGACCTAGAACCTTCAAACTTCATAGGGTGGTAGGGCTGCTGGAGTAGACGACCCCTATTGTTTTTTGGGTCACTCCATCAAAGGTAAGGTCACAGGGGCCTGAATATTGAAAACCATTTCCGATCAATAACTACAGAACCACTAGACCCAGAATGTTGAAACTTCATAGGATGATTGATCATGTAGAGTAGATGACCCCTATTGTTTATGGGGTCATTCCGTTAAAGGTCGAGGTCACAGGGGCCAGAACATTGAAAACCATTTCCGACCAATAACTGGAGTACCACTTGACCCAGAATGTTGAAACTTCATAGGATGATTGTACATGTAAAGTAGATGACCCCTATTGATTTTGGGGTCACTCTGTTAAAGGTCGAGGTCACAGGGGTCTGAACATTGAAAACCATTTCAGATCAATAAATTAAGAACCACTTGATCCAGAATGTTGAAACTTCATAGGATGATTGGTCATGCAGAGTAAATGACCCCTATAGATTTTTGGGTCAGTCTATTAAAGGTCAAGGTCACAGGGGCCTGGTCATGTAAAATCATTTCCGGAAAGAAACTTGAGAACCACTTGACCTAGAATGTTGAAACTTAATTGGATGATTGGACATGCAGAATAGATGACCCCTATTTATTTTTGGGTCACTTGATCAAAGGTCAAGGTCACAGGAGCCTGAACAGTAACTTAAGAACCACTAGGCCAAGAATTTTGACACTTAGCGGGATGACTGGACATGCCAAGAAGATGATCCCTATTGCAGCCAACCATCAGTGTCTCTTTTTTCGCTCCTGACCCCTATTGACTTCTTGCCTATACGACTTTGCATTGGGGGAGACATACGCTTTTTTACAAAAGCATCTTCTTGTTCAACCTATGGATTGATAACAAAATGGACACAAGTTTTTTATGTTGTGGAAAACCCATCGGCCTGATTGGTGGTCACCCAACCATAAAGCATAATGATGGTACAGCATGTACTCTGATCTGAAACCAAACACTTGTGGTTGTCATTTACACAGTTTTCTCTAATGTATATATTTTACCAAATTTATATAACACCGTTTTTTATGTTCAAAGGTGCATATACAGACATATGCAGCTTCTCAAGGGCATGAAGTTCTTACTCTTCTAGTGCTGATACAAGGCCATCTGATCGAAGGGACAGAGCAAAACAGAGTGGGAGAAAAATTTAAGATACAGGCATGTTCAGATAACTTAGCCTAACTCTGTTAATAGCCTGGTTTTTAGCTCATCTGATTTTTTAAATACATCTACAAGGTATTGTCACTTTATCTTCGGCGTTGGTGTTGGTTAAAATTTTTGTTTAGGTCCACATTTTCTCAAAAACCAGAAGTGCTACAGCTTTGAACTTTGCACAGTTGTTTGTCACCATAGTGGCTTTGCGACCAGCATGGATCCAGACCAGCCTGCGCATCCGCGCAGTCTGGTCAGGATCCATGCTGTTCGCTTTCAAAGCCTATTACTATTAGAAACTGTTAGCTAACAGCATGGATTCATGCTGGTCGTAAAGCCACTATGTTGGTTTTCTCATGGCACGGCTCACATGTTCTGCATCCTGTTATCCCATTGAAATATTTCAAATAACTTGGTACACAAGTTTGCAAAAATGAGATGATATGCAAAATGCAATTTTCAGTAAATCTTGGTCCAAGATCTAGATTGTGTTTTAAGATCAACAATCAAATAAGCAATATTTTCTGTCTGCTTTATTTTGAATATTGTCCTTTATTATCCTGTCACCACAACCGCGCACACACTCACCCTGCTTCCCCCTTTCCCTCCCACCCCCTGCACACCTCCCACCCAAATCTGCCCATCATGTTTCGTGTCCATAGCATAACTTAAAAAATATAAGGTATTGACTCGAAACTTTGAATATAGGCAAGTAGTGTCAAGACAATGTGCAGACTGCAACAATCTACATTACACCGCCCCCACCCCACAGAAATAACCATTCAGTATCTTGCCCTTTATTATTCTGTCACCACAACCACACACACACCCTGCTTCCCTCTTTACCCCCCCCCCCCCCACCCCCACCTGCACACCTCCCACCAAAAACAAATTCTTTAAATTTTACTTGCTTCCGTCCCCTCTGATATAACCCTTTGGGGGTATATTGCCCCGCTTGGCGGAGATCTTGTTCAGTTATATCGCCTGATAATGCAAGGCAGTTCACCCTTCCAATTTATTACCTCACCTGCACTTTGACAAGGGTGAGCTATAAGTATAGGTTGATGATCCATTGCCCTGCATCAATACTTTTAGCTAGACTGTCATTAGCACGCCCGCTTAGCTCAATAGGAAGAGCGCAGGTCTACAGATCGTGGGGCGTGAGTTAGATCCTCGGACAATGCGTATGTTCTCTGTGACAATTTGATGAAAGACATTGTATCTGAAATTATTCGTCCTCCACCTCTGATTCATGTGGGGAAATTGGCAGTTAATTGCAGAGAACATGCTTGTACTGGTGCAAAATCCAGGAAAACTGGTTAGGTTAACTGCCTGCCTGTACATAACTGAAATACTGTTGAAAAACGGCGTTAAACCCAAAACAAGACTGTAATTATGAAGTATAATGGAGAGCTCTCCTACTAGCTCCGGCACCCGCACATTGATAAATGTTTCGATGCTCTTCCAGTTTATCTCCATTATTGCAGATAGGATTTACATCAAACTTAAAATAGTTATTCCTCATTACCACCCTGTAACAGTATTTGATTTGTATGTCGTAGGTAATACATGTATATATACGATGTTTAAAGAGTTAATCTTCGCATTATATGATTAACAACAAACATCGATGTTTAAAGAGTTAATCTTCGCATTATATGATTAACAACAAACATCATATTATACATGTATTACGTACGACATACAAAGCATCACGGGAAGGTTATCAAATACTGAGGTCGCATGTGAAACAGTTTGACATACAGTCGGAGTCTGAAAGGGATGACGAAGTTTTGACAGTCAATTCCAGCGGAAAAGTTCAAGCTAAAATATTTGCAAACATGCTGCTCGTTAACCAACAGAAAACTGTCAAGTTTCAGTTAGACAGTGGCGCAACAGCAAATATTATTTCTAGATCGTATGACCGGATGAACTATTAGAACACACGCAGACAACTTTATCGATGTACAATAAATCAAAAATGAAATCCTGCGGAACGTGCGTATTACTGCTGAAAAATCCAAAGACTAGGAAACGCTACAAGGTGAAGTTTTGTCGTAATTGAGAATGACAGCACACCGTTGTTAGGTTCACAAGCAATTCAGAAAATGAATTTAATTAAGATACAATATCACAACATTTGTCCCGTAGACTTGTTACCTCAATTAACCACGGATGAAATTGAAACAAAATTTGCGTCAGTATTTGAAGGTGAAGGTCAGTTTGAAAACCACTTACATTTGGAAATAGATGATACAGTCAAACCTGTGAAAATGCCTGTACGCAGAGTACCGGTAGCTATGAAAGAAAAATTGAAACGAGAGCTAAATGAACTTCAAAAAAGGGGAATAACTGCGAAAGTCGATACACCAACAGACTGGGTTTCGAGTTTAGTAGTTGTCAAGAAAGCCAATGGGAAACTTCGCATCTGCATAGACCCGAAACCACTGAATAAAGCCTTAAAGAGAAGTCACTATTTGTTACCTGTGTAAGTAACGCAAAAGTTTTCAGCAAGTGTGATGTCAAAAATGCATTTTGGCACGTGGTGCTCGATGAGAAATCTAGTTATCTCACAACATTTGAAACGTCATTTGCGCGATATCGTTGGTTGAAAATGCAATTTGGAATATCTCCAGCGCCAGAATACTTTCAGCAATTTCTTGAACAAAACTTAACAGGTCTTTCGGGTATTAAAGCGATCGCTGATGACATTATAACTTATGGCAAAGGTGAAACCTACGAAGAGGCTTTGCGCGATCATGACAACAACATGCAGAAACTACTTGAAAGGTGTCAAGAACGAGGCATTAAGCTAAACAGGGACAAATTTCAGCTTCATAAAACTGAAATGCAAATTGTAGGACATTTACTCACGGATAAAGGAGTACAAGCAGATCCGTCGAAAATTGAAGCTATTACGAAAATGCCTAAGCCAACAGACAAAAAAGCTGTCCAACGGTTATTAGGTCTTGTCAACTACCTAGCAAAATTTCTCGATAAGCTTAGCGAGATGTGCGAACCGTTAAGTCAACTTACGCGTAAAGATGTTGTGTTCAATTGGGCACACGAACATGACGAAGCATTTGACACAATCAAGCAGTCAGTGTGCAACGCGCCAGTATTACGCTACTATGATTCTAAACTCGAAACAGTAATACAGTGCGACTCTTCTGAAAGTGGACTCGGTGCAACATTACTCCAGGAGGGACAACCAGTTGCATATGCAAGTCGTGCACTCACACAAACAGAGCAAAACTATGCGCAAATCGAAAAAGAACTGCTGGCGGTGGTTTTTGCATTTGAGAATTTTCACCATTTCACATATGGTTGGAGAGTTTTTGTAGAAAGTGACCACAAACCACTTGAAATTTTAAGTAAGAAACCGCTTTTTCGGGAACCAAAGCGCCTCCAACGGATGCTACTGAAATTGCAGACTTATGACTATGAAATTTGCTATAAAAAGGGCAAACACATGTATATTTCTGATACGCTTTCTAGAGCCAACATAGCTAATGGATGTGCTACGCACCTAGAAGAAGTACTGTTGACAGACTATGAGAAAGAGATAGAAGCTACATGTTTGTCAGATTATTTGGCAGTTTCGTCTGAAAGACAAACTAGAATCAAGCAAGCTACGCTCGAAGACCAGACATTGGTAAAGCTGATTGAGTGTATTAAGAATGGAAGGAATAAAGCGCCGAGAGAAGTAAAGCCGTATTATTCTGTCCGGGATGAACTATCGGTAGATAACGGTATTACATTTCGCGGTAATAGATGCATCATACCAAAAAAGTAGGCGTAGAAAAATTCTAGATCAACTTCATTCGCATATCGGAATAGAAGGTTGTTTAAAACGCGCTCGTAGCTGTGTGTATTGGCCAAATATAACATCTCAAATTAAAGCTTCATAAGCAAATGTGACACGTGTCAATCATTAGAAAGAAAACAGAGTAAAGAACTGTGAATCAGTCACAGTATTCCAGACAGACCTTGGGCAAAAGTCGGAACAGACGTGTGTACGTTTGATGGCAATGACTATTTGGTAACTGTAGATTATTTCAGTAATTTCTTTGAAATAGATCGATTGTATGAAACAACGTCGAAGAAAATAGTTGCCAAGCTGAAACAGCATTTTGCAAGGCATCCAGAAATTCCTGAACGTGTGATCTCAGATAATGCAAGTGTTTACAAATCAGAAAAGTTTAAATCATTTTCAAGGAAATGGGATTTTACGCATGTGACTTCATCTGCAAGGTATCGAAAAGCTGAAAATGCAGTTAAGACTGCAAAACGTATTATGAAAAAAGCAAAACATTCGCATACAGACCCGATGCTAGCACTTTTAAATTTTAGGAATACACCTCAACAGGCCACAAGTTATAGTCCAGCTCAGCAGTTGATGAACAGAAAAACACGAACATTACTACCGGATACTGATCAAATCAGTTTCAGCCTAGCATACCGTCAAATGTTAAGGCTAAACTTCAGAAAAGCAAAGCCAGACAAGCCTACTGTTATAACAGGAATGCGAAGCCATTAGACTGTTTGCGAGCTGGTGATACTGTGAGAATACAGCCGAATGAAAGAAATAAAACTTGGGAAAAGGGAACTGTTGTCGAAAAACCACAAACGCGGTCTTACAACGTTCTGAGAGAAAATGACACGGTAGTGAACCGAAATAGAAAAAAATCTAGTGAACTTTTCAATGAACAAAGGGAGGAGACTGAAGACATAGATCCGAAAGTAAACGACCAAGAGTTGTTGCCACAGGCAGATTCTCTAACTGAAACGGAATTGAAACCGCAAACAATCGGTCAGTCAGTGAATTCAGAATTGAAGTATAAGGACTATCATTTAACTGATAAACGATGAATTCTTAATATTAACACGTATGCAAGTGTGATTGTTACTGACTTTGTCAATGTTAATTTAGAAATTGTTTAGCAAAGAAACAAGTAATGACTTTAATTTTAACCATAAATACTTATTTAATTAAGCTATTCAGTCAGTTCTGTATTATCTTCTTTTCCGTAAAAGAGAAAAGATGTAACAGTATTTGATAACCTTCCCGTGATGCTTTGTATGTCGTACGTAATACATGTATGTATACGATGTTTGTTGTTAATCATATAATCCGAAGATTAACTCTTTAAATACACGCATATCATATGACACAAATTTCATGAATTATTCCACTTTTACTTAGAATTTCAAGTAAACATTCTGGTGCACTTACACTGTTTATCTGTTATTACTTAATGGATTAGAATAAATTAAAACAATTGACCCACATCACCATCCACATCATTTGATACAAGGTCTATTACTCTGGCAACAATTGTTCATGAATTATGCCATCGT
Organism: Mercenaria mercenaria; assembly: GCF_021730395.1. Classification (NCBI taxonomy): domain Eukaryota; kingdom Metazoa; phylum Mollusca; class Bivalvia; order Venerida; family Veneridae; genus Mercenaria; species Mercenaria mercenaria. Next base: position 63,480,117 of record NC_069374.1, read on the forward strand.
TTTACTCAGAATGTTAGGTCAATTTTGTTGCATTTTTCTTTATCTTTGTTATTGCAGAAGAGATTTGATTCAAATTTTCAATAATTATTCAACATGACACAAGGGCCACATCTCCCATCCCTCTTTTACTTAAAATTTCAGGTTTAAGATTTGGTGCATTTTCACTCTATCTGTAATTTTCCACACCAAAGGCAGAGGGATATTGTTTGGCGTTGTCAGTCAGTCCTGCTGGTCGTCTGTCAATGCATGCATCTTCACCAAACCTGGTTGTACAGTCTTAACTAAATTTTGTTCAACGGTTTTCAAAAGAACTAAAAATAGAAGATGCTTTAAAATGACTACTTTTAATAAACTGTGATGGATATACCTTCATCAAACTTTTCCTGTCATATCCTTGTAAGGACCTCTCTCGTGTTTATTCAAATGGTTCATGTTGACCTGTTTTAGTGACTGTCAGAGCTAAAAAAATTGAAAAATAAAACTTGAAAAAGGTTAATTCTACTGAACATCTTGATGGATCTTCACGATCGAAGCATGCTTCGTAGCATCCTTGCATCTCTCTATTTTGTTCAAATGGTGCTACTTAATTATAAGGCTTGTCAGAACCAAAAATAGAATAAAAATAAACTTTTAAACAACTACTCATGATCCACTTGAAAAATCTTCCCTGAACTTGGTCCATCAGAAGTGCCATATGTTAGCAGTGACATATCTACTAAATGTCAGTAACTTTTCTTTCAGTTTTCATACCTAGCTTTATCTTGGTGCTGCAACCACCCGAAATAAATATATATGTTATGTGTATGCTCGGCCACGAATCCCATGTGATTGACTACCTGTGACTGTTCTATATGGTCAACTACAACCAAAACACATACAAAGTTCAAAGAAATACATGTTTGTGAGGTTATGCTTAGTAAGTTCAAGTATTAGTACCAAGCTCTGTTTCCATAGCAACACGGATGCTGATGGATCTTCGAGTAAAAATAACAGGTAAATAATTATTAATCAATTAACACGACCCATGTAATGTATAAAAACCTTAGGAATAATTTATAATACCTAAAAGCTACACTTATTTCATAAATTAGGCGTGTTTAATCATTAAACACGCACCGTGTCAATTAACCTATTTAATTGATTGTAACCGAAAGGACTATTGAAACAATCGAATTCGACAAACTTTTCCCATGGAGGATTTTCTTTTTATTTGTAGGTTAAACGCTAGAATGAGTGCATATTATTAGCTATTTATGTTTTCTGGTATGAGAAACGTGAAAATTTTTGTCTTTTCTTATCAAGTTTTGATCGCTAACAAAGTTTTTTCGGAGTTGAAAACGAAAGTGAGAGCTCAGAAATCCTTACGATCTTTACGATATACACTTTCTTTGACAGGCGAATATCGGTAGACGTCATTTCATAAAGTCTTCTTTGATAAAGAGTGGTGTGAAACAGTGTATTGGAAAATGTAAACTTAAAGCAATTTGTTGTGATTAAAGTGCGTTTTCTTGGCTTATAAAGCCATGGCAACAAAAGTGATTTATTTCACAGTGGATGGGAGCCCAGAACAAGCGGAATTTAGGAGCGACGACCCGGCAGACGACGTAAAAGGTAAAACTGTCAAAAAATGATCCAAGTGATTGATTTGTCGCGTGCCATTGAATGTTATGCAATTAAGCAGGCACACTGACTTCCTGAAGTTGCTGCTAAATATTTAACTTTATGATCAGTATAGTTGTAACTTTTGTTTTGATATAATTGGCAAGATTGTTAACCTGAATAGTTTTTTTTTAGTTTTCATGTTACGTAATATTATACCGTATGTATATATGCAGTGTTAAATAGTAAAGATTTTGTAGATTAGCTCTCTTTGCTAAGATTAAAGTGTTGTATTCATAATAAGTTGATGTGCATTTTTCATTATACATTTTCATAGCATGATTTTAAAAGGTTGGTAGGCCTATATTATATCAAAAAAGTTTAAATGGTATTTAAACTGTACTTTTTAAAAGGACTAATTAGTACCCAGAGGTTTGATGTTGTTGTTGTCTGCTACAGTGTATACATATTACTATAAGATGCCAGTCACAGCTATGTATTTATGGTCAATGCCTTTGAAATAAATAAATAAATTCTGGGTATATAATTATTCTTACGCTGATTTTTTTTTTTGCCATGCACCTGCACTGCAGACTGTGTGACAACGTGTGTATCATACCATGTAAATCCACTATTATTTAACCTAATTATAAAAGCTGAAATTTCAACAAATCTCCCGTCTAATTAAAAAAAAACAACCCTCAAATTTTGTGTAGTAACTGCACATTTAATTATAAGGTTAATTAAGGACTATAATGTGTAATTTTCAAATCTGCACTTAAGTGTCAACAGTTTTGATGCATTCTTACAAAAAAGATATAATGTCCACCTTTTTAGCCTCATTTATAACAATTTTGTTTCAAAACAGAGTAAATATGGATGTTTAGAATATAAGGCCATACCAAATTTAAAAGTTGTTCATTGGATTTTTTTTCTGAAAAAAATGTTACAACTAATAGATAATGAAAAAGAAACAATCATACATACAAACTTATTTACCCTTACCAAAATAATATATCAAATTACTTGGTAAGTTTATATACATCAGCATTTCAGTGATATGAATCCAATTTTTGTAACAACTTAATTTTAATAGGTAAAATAATGTAAGAAAATTGTGCAGCTACACAAAGGGAAAACAACTTAATGCGATGAAATGCAAGTATCATGATACATAATTGCCTATGTGTGTATGTAGTATGTTTTTCATGGTGATTAAAGTCCCATTTTTAAACAATTTTTCATTTGTACACTAGCTGTTATAAATATCTGATAAATGTAGCGCAACAAGAAATTTTGACAGGATTTTTTTTTCAACAAAAATATTTTGTAAAATGTACAAGTGGCAAATCCAACAAACAATTTCTTAATTTGGTGCAGCCTTACTTCAAGAAATTGTAAATTTGTGTAGTGTAGCCAAACAATTTCTTAATTTGGTGTGGCCTTACTTCCAGAAATTGTAAATTTGTGTAGTGTATAGCCAAACAATTTCTTAATTTGGTGTGGCCTTACTTCCAGAAATTGTAATTTTGTATAGTGTAGCCAAACAATTTCTAAATTTGGTGTGGGCTTACTTCCAGAAATTATAAATCTGTACATTAAAGAGAACAACAGCAATAAACAAAAAGTAGAAACAATTCATTTAAAGGAATTGCAGACTTTTAAAGAAGGAAGGTCATAGCTTCTAAAGAAACAAACTTTTTCCATGTACCTTCAATTCTAATTTACAAATTGTCTGTATTGACAAGATCTATCTATACAACTTGTCTCAATAAAAGTGTGCTTCAGTCATTTATCATGGGTTATAGATTAGCAGGTAATTAGCTTTAAGGTGCTATTGGTAATTTGTAAACTGTTCCATGTGATAAGTTGATAACATTTTGACTGTCATAGTACAGTATTGATAGTGTTAACTTGCTAATAGATATTTCTGTCAAGATGCATTGTATTGAACTATTTCGAGTGCCAATAGAAATTGTCTTTTATTGCAAAACATAATCGTCCATAACATCACTCATTTTCAGATATACCGGTATAGGCCCAATATAGATTTTGCAGTCTTGTTAGAAAAAAATTGATATTCTTTATTTTTGTTGAAAAAAGGAGTTGTGAAGTTTGAAAGGTTAGCAGATTCCATTTTTTGCAAAAATAAAAGCAGAATATAAACTGAAATATTGTACTTTTTGTTGAAATCCCCCTGGAAGCCAGTTTGAAAAAAAAGAAATTTATACAAATTTAAATGAAATTTGACTGTATTCTCCACAAAAAGTCCTCTTACAAGGGAAATGTTTTTTTTTATTCTAAAAAGTCTTCTGAAAAAGGAAATGTGTTTTAATTTTCTATCTCTAAGGCTTTCAGATATTTAAAGGCAATGAGGTTGAAAAATAAAAAAAGAAGTTGATTTTAGATTTAATGTTATAAACAAAAGGTATTGATCAATAGACAAGAAAACGGCTGCGTGTTGTGGTCAGATATATTATGATTTGTAGTATATTGTCAAACCTCGTCAAGTCAGTATATGTCATGATCCGGCCCATCAAATGATTAATACAATTATTGTTGTGACATTGACAGACACTATCTTCTGTTTTGCTGGGGGAAAAATTGATCCAAATTTAGCCAAAGTTATGATGATAACAAATATCGACAAGCAGTTTTTTAGCTTGACTGTGTGAAGTATAATGTGGAGAGCTTTCCTACTCTGAACGTCAACTTCAGCATCTGTGTTCACTGTTTTATAAGTCTTGAAGCACTGTCACTTTTTCTCTGTTATTACACGATGGATTAGCTTCAAACTTAAAAAAGTTAAAATAGTTATTCCTCATTATACCCACATTGTGAGACACAAGAGTCATACATTTTACACAGAGTTTTAGCTCGACTACCGATATTTGTCAACCATTCGTCAACATCCACATCACAGAAGTTTTGCATGTAAGCCAGTGTGCCAATACCACGTGACTTTGACGTCATTTTATGGCTAAGACGGCAAGCCAAATTCCGTCGATTCGATTCTTCAAAGTGGCGTAAGTTCTTTATTTCTTGATCAAATATGACCAAATAAAGCGCAGGCTAAGGAAAAAATTGAGTACTTCACTCACAAGTAAACTGTTTTATCAACAGATGAACAGTTTTGGCCTGAAAACGGGAAAACTTTTTTGTTTAGAGAAAATGAGCATGGTAAGACAGCAAGCAAGAGCCCTTTTTGACAGAAAAACGGATGATTGTACACATCAGAGATGTCGCACGTATTACCGATTCACAGGAATTTAATGCCGGCTCTGTTGGAGGCCTTAATTGACAAAAAAAAAAAATGCAGCAGAATTATTTAAAAACTTTTAAAAAATTCAAAATATGCTAAGACGGCAAGTCCGCTAAGACGGCAAGTCATTTTTATTAGATATACCTGGTTGCACCAACTTACGTCATTCAACACTTCCGTGGTTACAGGCCGTCCATCCTTCTATCAATCCGTCCGTCAGTAACATTTTTACTATGTTTCATCAATGCTTGTGAAATAAAATAGAGAAAAGTGGAAACTTTACAGATTGCCCAACACGACAAAAACGAAAATGTTGCAGGCTCGGTTTGATTGAGCCTGTTCATGGACGGTAGTGGAAATGCATGCTACCGTCCACGCCCTCTAGCCCCGGGTTGAGCAGAACTCAACATTTACCCATGCTAAAAGTACAATAAGCAGTCAAGAGACATCCGCAGATGTATTCAAACAGCGGTGAACATGGAACCTTCAATGAACACTTACATAAAAGTTCAGTGACATTCATTGATCATCTTTCATCTCCTCCTTGAATCACTAGTGCTGGGCAAAAGAGATATGAACGGTTTATCCTCACTGTTTTCTCATTAAGGCAAAACAATTATTTTAACTTTGGACCATACACCGTTTTTGGTGGAATTACACACTATCATTGAAGCTACCATATGCATCGCCGAATGAATACGTCATCGGATGTTGCTAAATTGATTTTTAGGTTGAAACCACGAAGTGGTTGAGACTATAATTACCATATTCCAGAGCTTGCAAAAATATCAGACTAACCATTTTCACTGAAAGACAGATTAATCCGCAGTAAGGTTTTTTTTCCCATTTTTTCGGGCTAATCGACTGATATTCTTATTGATGTTTTTTGAACATTGTTCTACAGTCGGTTGATATTTTCATACATATGTAAATACAATAAGGTTAAAGAATGCGTCATTTCGTATTAAAATTATGTTTTTAAGTCTGTTGATCCATCGAGCATGACTAAGTTGAAAAGCGAAGGTGTATTCCTTTAAAACAATTCAGAAAAACCGCAGACGTGACCGAAGCGCATGAAAATATGCCGTTAAAAAATAGTTCAAAACGTATAAGAAAGATTTCTCTAGTTTAGCCTTAATACATAATGCACTCGTCAGTAATAAAACAGCATATGATTTTAATCATTTTTTCAAGTTGTATAGGATATAGATCTGCATGCGATTCTTTCTACCTGTCCTGATTCGAATGACAAGGGAGATCACTGTGTAGGAGTAAGCTAAATGATAAACTGCTTTATTTAATTTAAATTTTTTTTTCTGAATTACTTCCCTTTATTCTTACTTTATCCTTATTTTTGTACAGCTTTTATAACGACCAATTCACATTATTTATTATTTAACATTTTACTTTATCGTTTTAATATCTCTGTAAGGCTGATGCAAAACTGAGTCAAAATATTTGTTTAAAATTCTTTCTTATAAATAATTATATCTGTAGTATATTAATTGCTACAGTGTTCCACTGTTACATGGAAAGCTACACGTTACAGGTTAAAGCCCTGCTCCGCGGCTATTCAAATTCTTTTGTGTGTATGCAACCCATGATTACAATAGGTAACAGTTAACGGCAACGTGCCAACCTTTAGCACGCAAAACCACAGGTATTTCATATAGAATTCATATACAATAGATTCGAGATCTATTTTGACAGACGTCACTGTTCATAGTCAGGATTTTCATGGTGGTAGGACGGGAACAGGGCTTTAAGGAAAATGGTCGTGCTGCAAGTACACGTCTGGTTAACTTACCTATTTGTCTCGATATTTAATGTAATAACCTATATTAATACTTAAAAGATAAATAATTGACATTCCTTGCAAATCCTGAATACATTTAGATGTTAGGGGTACTTTACTTTGACTTTTAACAACATTACATCAGTTCCGGATTATTATAATTGTTATTGAATTGAAAAATTTACATGAAAGTTGTCATTTTGATAAACGTTAATAAAACAGAGTAAAAGCTACAGACTTTTTAAAATAGATTATGAAGCAAAATAGAATCAAAACAGTACATAACGAGAATTTATAGTCGGTTAAAAATCTCATCAGAGCTAATGTTACTTGTAATTTGACTTTCCGACTCAATTAATAAATCTTATCTTAATATATCAAATGTTGGTGTTTGCCTGATGTGAAGTTTCTAAGTATGTGTGCCCGATAAATGAAACTGTTTGATTTCGTTTAAGCAAAATTGAATCAAAGCATATCAACGGGGCATTTACGTCTTCTCCGATGATTTTCATGTGTATAGTTCCTTTTCTTATCTCAAAACTGCACGGAAGTCGAAACAGCAGGATCTTGGGGTAGATACAGGTCTAGTTTCCAGTTTGGCGGACCCTACTGACTTCTACTGTTGTTGTAGCAGGGTCGGTCGTTTGTACAAACATTTTTAACAAGGTTTTGGTGTCACGATTACTTAAGTCGTGACATCAGTACATTTTATTTTATTAGGTTCGGCTAAACAAGAAGTTGATTTTGCAGAAATGTGTAGAATCCCGTCCCTAGATTTGCCACTATAATGCCACCCTTTTCAATGGTGGAGTATTTAGACAATTTTCCACCAAAATGCCACCTAAAATGCCACCAAAATGGTGAAAAAATGAACAGGACAGTGGCAAACCCGTTTTCCACTAAATTCCACCTCTTTCCACTTGTGCACACCTTTAGGTGGCAATAAGTGGAGTATTTAGACAGTTTTACACCAATATGCCACCATTATGGTGGAAAATTTGTTTGCCACTTAATTCAACCAATAGCCACCTTCATGGTGGCAGTAAGTGGAGTATTTAGACAAATTACCACTAAAATGCCACCATTATGGTGTAAAAATATTTTCCACTAAACGCCACTTACTTCCACCAATCGCCACCTAACAGGTGGCAGTAAGCAGACAAAATTTCACCAAAACGCCACTATGGTGGCAGTCCTATTTTCCACTAAATGCCACCAAATAGCTGGCAATAGCAGGAAAATATGTGGCAACTAGTGGAAATCGTCTGCACCTGCTGAATCTGAAAAAACTCAGTAGTAAGCAAAAATCAAATTATATTAATATATTTTTTATTTTTATGAAAAATCAAAGATTCTTCACAAGAAATCACAAAAGATCTGAACACGAGGATCAGGATGTTGTCAATGCAGTCTTATTTTTTCATATTCCAGGATGGCTTAAGTAGATGGCGATTGACTCTCCAAATTTCACTCCTTTGGATGTAAGGCCATTTTTCCAGCACACAATCTGTAACAGCAAACCATACAATGTCATCTATTAATAAATATATTTTTCTAACATTCTGAATAATTTTGCAGAAAATTGTAAATTTCCTTTAGAAAATATATGAAATCGAAAGACTAACTGTAACTCACTGACATAACAAAGAACTCTACAAACTTAATCTATGTCAAATATTATGAAATCATTTAAATTCGCTGGCATGAAATTTCAAGCAAACGTAAAAAGGACTGTTTCACGCGAGCTTTAATTCGCACATTTTCAATTTATAAATGAAAAAATAAATTAATTAAAAAATAATAACAGCACGCTCTTAAATTCACGCATCGGTTCTAGCGCGAAATATGCGAAAATTCGACCTATGCGAATAAAAATGATTTCACAGTAATATGCAACATCTTTATTATAACTGTGAGAAGTTTCTTCAAAATCTACATTGTAGAAAAAATTCTATTCACTCAAACGGTTACATTGTTATGTGGAAATATATGCATCTTGAATCAATAACAAGAACTTGAGAATTGATTAAAGATGTGGAAGCACCATTGTTCTAAGTGATTTACACTTGTGTCAAATTTCATGAATATTTATCAATGGATTACTTGTTATGTAGGAATTTATGGATTGAAAAACAATTAAATGGCAATAACTTTGGTTACTGAAGTGATCCTGATGGAAATTGCACATGCAATGCTGTCCTGTAGTGATCTACATTTTTATAAAGTTTCATGAAGATCCATCAATAGATGCAGGAAAAATCCCTATTTTTTACCAAATCAAGGGGAAATACTTCTTTTACTAGGTAAATAATTGAGCAGTGTTAAGCAGTGTTAATGAGCTTATAATAATTACATGAGGTTTAGTGATTCTATAGACAAAGCTATAAAAATATTTTTCCAATTACAAGCATTTTCAGTTAATCCGACAGATAAAAAAGAAAGGACACCACCAAAAATAATATCCCTCCACCTTTGGCAAAAGGTAATAATAGCACTTGGGTTTTTCATCACATTTATAATTAATATTTATCATATAATATGCCAGGAATTTCTACTAATTCGTGTATTTCTTTAAAAATTAAGGGTTATTTAAACATTAGCTTTTATAAAAACATATAATATTTACCTGATTCAAAATTATCTTGATATGTTTCTTTTATGCAGTAATAAGCTGTATGCTGCTCAGGTATATACAGTCAGGCAGGCATATCATGTCACAAAGTTGCACTTTTTTCACAGAAGGTACCTGGTACGAACAGTTTAAAGTACATATTGTATCCTAAGTGCTAATCAATGATGTAAATAATTACAAAATGATACAATTTTACAAACAGTGTTATAAATATGATTGAGCTATATTCCAGAAAACTGGGATTTATCCATCTGCCAAACTTCCTAAGACATAAAAGGAGATTTGATGACTTTAATTCAAAGCAGTTTGGTAAATGTTGTTAAAGACAGTAATAATTAAAAAAAAATAAACAGTATAATATTGTTACCTCTCACAATGTGTTTCCAGTTTCTCCCAGGCTGACTCATCAAATGCCAGATTTCAAAATTTGGTATTACTACACAGATAAATTGATTCCACACAATCATACACTTTCTTGGTCAGCTAAAGAAGGTGTCAAATCCTTAAGTTGAAAAGCTATTGTAAAAACATCCTTTTTATAAACACTTCTTTTTTTCAATTAATGAAGAGAATAGGCAAAAACTATTTCTTTGCATCTGACTTGATGTTTGCCTGCATATATAAATCGTAACTAACCCAAATTCCACCTGGGATTGTTTCTATACATTAGTGTGGGAGCTTGTAACTTGATCTATCATTAATCTTATCTTTAACCAACTTTCACTCATGCAGAAATAATACACTGCAGACACATTTAAAAATGATCTTTTCAGAGTCAGCTAGTACAGCCAATTTCCACTAGTTGCCACCTATTTTCCACCTTTTCTGTCTTTCATTGAATATAATGCAAAGCTATAATAAGCAATAAATATTCTGTCTCACAAAAATTTTCTGTATACCATTCTGAATATTATTTTTGTCCAGCTAGAGTCAGCATAGACTTATTCTCATTTTAATGAAACCCTTTGAAGACGGGCCTGGGTATACTGTTTTGCAGATGTTGGTCAGTCTGTCGGTCATTTGGTATGTTGACCAATTGGTTTCCGGATGATAACTCAAGAATGCTTGGGCCTAAGATCATGAAACTTTATATGCAGGTTGGTTATGACCAGCAGTGACCCATATTGACTTGGAGGCCAGTAGGTCAAAATCACAGCGCCCTGGAACAGTTAAACAGTTTCCAGATGATAACTCTAATAATCTTGAGCCTAGAATGGGAAGGTTGAACATAGCTAGCAGATAACTCCTATAGATTTTTAGTTCAGTAGGTCAAAGGTCAAGGTCACAGTGAGCTGGAACAGTTAAGCTGTTTCCGGATGTTAATTTGAGAACTCTTTGACCTAGGATCATGAAACTACATAGGGAGGTTGATCATGACCGGCAGAGGACCCCTACTGATTTTGAGGTCAGTCAATGGTCAAAGGTCTAGGTCACATTGTCCCAGAACACTAGAACTTTTTTTGCCCAATAACTAGAGAATGCTTTGGTCTAAGATCACATTTGATACAGAAGTCACTTATGACTGGTAAATGGCCCATAATTATTGATTTAAAGGTAGTACATCAAACGTCCAGTGCACAGTGACCAAATGATTTCTGTTTCTTGTACAGTTACTGAATGCATCAAGTGGGGGCGGGGAGCATTTTGTGTTCTACGAGCTGTTGTCAATGTGCAGTTTTAGCAAAGTCAGGTTCTGTGTCAATTAGGCCTGAAGTTTGAAGTTTAGTGTCCATTATACCTTGATTCCAACCTGAGTCCATGTGAAGATTTTTGTACAAGATAATCCAATGTCTTACAGTTCTCTTTTAAATCAAACATCACAAAAATTTCTAAGTTTTTTTTCCACCTATTCGCCACCAAGAAAATTTGCTAAGTCCATATTTTCCACTAAACGCCACTCGATTTCCACCATGAAAAAAAACCTGTGTTCTACTTTCCACCAATTTACACCTTTCTACCACCATAAAGAAAAACTATGTTCAAATTTACACCTAATGTCACCTAAATGCCACCAAAATAAGGTGGCTTTTGGTGGCAAATTTACCACTTAGGTGAAAAAAGAGCTGAATTACACCAAACGCCAACTAATGCCACCTATTTCCACCAACTGCCACCCGGTTTTCATCGAAATAAGTGGCAAAGAGTGGCATTAGGTGGCAAATCTAGGGACGGGATTATACAACCCTTTCTCCAAAAATTGTGAAAGTTGGTGTATTTGTGGGTGGTTCCAATACTCCCGCTTTCATAGCCTTGGGTATTGTTTAATCACCCCTTGGATATGGTGCCTGCTTTTTAATTTTGTCTTTTGACTGTTCCTGTGATACGCAGGCTCCATAATCTCAGATCCCCTTCCTAAATTCCAGTTTATTTAGTTCTGCCCATTGTTTTCTCGTTTGGGGCAAACCCTTTATTTTATCTGAGGACCAAACGCCGCTCTTCATGGAATTACACGCCTCAACACGTGTTTCATTGAAGGTTCCATGTTCATCATAGTTTGAATACATCTGCGGATGTCTCTGAATTGCTTTTTGTACTTTTAGCATGTGTAAATGTTGAGTTCTGCTCAACCCGGGGCTAGAGGGCGTGGACGGTAGCATGTATTTCCACTACCATCCATGAACAGGCTCAATCAAACCGAGCCTGCAACATTTTCGTTTTTGTTGTGTTGAGCGACCTGTGGAGTTTCCACTATTTCTATTTTGATATGTGATATCGTGTTAAATTTTGGAGGAAAAAATAAGATTTTTCTATTCTACTCAATACTTAATATAGAAATATTTTTTAAAGCATGTCTTCTTGCTTATAGACTGAGTTAAGAATAAGATTCTTATTTGTCAAAACATTATTCTATATATCTGAAAATTGTGTTTTTGATTTGTGGAAGTCGACAAAATGACTCTTCTTAATAAGTAGCCTTATTTTTAATACATAACGATTTGTCAAGAAAACATTCACTCAAACATTATATGTACAACAGACTTGTGAACATATAAAGTAGTATTGATTAGGTCAAAAATGTGTATTATTTGTTGTCTGCTGCTAACTGTATATTTGTTCTTTAGTTTTCGAAACGCTATAACATACTTTAATCCAAAGACCGACACGCAGAGGTACATCGAAGATGGTATACATGTGTAGCTTTTGAATTCTTAACCTTTCTAGAACAGTTCTTACTTATATGCCAATCCTGCTAGAGCAAATCATAATTCTCGTTTAATTTATCTATTAAGCCTCACAATTTAGCAACTGTACCAAAACAAAAAAAAACATATAACGTACAATGTAGTTCAAAACATCATATGACTTCTCTTATATAACGGTTCTTTGATGTTTTCCTATAGTTTTGACAAGAAGTAGAATGATCTACTATTGGTAAACATCCAATGACCGCTTGTAGAGAAGTGCGACTCCATAGACGATATTACTATAAAAAATGACTTGCCGTCTTAGCGGACTTGCCGTCTTAGCGTATTTTGGATTTTTAAAAAGTTTTTAAAAAATCCTGCTACATTTTTGTCAATTAAGGCCTCCAACAGAGCCGGCATTAAATTCCTGTGAATCGGTAATACGTGCGACACCTCTGATGTGCACAATCATCCGTTTTTCTGTCAAAAAGGGCTTTTGCTTGCCGTCTTACCATGCTCATTTTCTCTAAACAAAACAGTTTTCCCGTTTTCAGGCCAAAACTGTTCATCTGTTGAAAAAACCGTTTACTTGTGAGTGAAGTACTCAATTTTTTCCTTAGCCTGCGCTTTATTTGGTCATATTTGATCAAGAAATAAAGAACTTACGCCACTTTGAAGAATCGAATCGACGGAATTTGACTTGCCGTCTTAGCCATAAAATGACGTCAAAGTCACGTGGTATGGGCACACTGAAGCAGGTTCCTCTAAAACTATTAAGCCTAATTAATGCTTTCAAACTTCATGCATGTATTCGGCATAATGAGTTGACCTCATACAACAAATTACATAACTGTAACTTTAATTTTGTCAAAGTTATGCCACTTTTAACTTAAATGTCAGGCTGAAGTTTTGTCTCAAAATCTACTTGGCCAAACTTGTGCTTTTAATCATTTTACATGTTTTGGCATCATATATGAGATGCCCTCTTTGGGCAGGTTACGTAACTCTAGCTTTTATTTTGTTAAAATTATGCCCCTTTTTTCAACATAAAAATTTTGCGACAGTTTTGCATACATAAGTGCATTCCTCAGGAATTACTTGTCCAGATATTTTCAGATTCTACACACGTCTTTATAAGCATCATTATATGATCCAACATGGCAAGCTTCATAACTCTGGCTTACATTAATTACTCCAGCTCAGTTTTACTATGTGGATTTGACTCAGGCTTTATATAGTTGTTCCTTATCACCACACAAGTTACATTACACTGGCAGAAATATTCCATGAATTGTGTCCCCTTTATAGCTGTATAAAATATATAATAGGGAACAACTTCAGTGTTTTACTATGGTTGTCCCACATCATCATCCACATTTAGGGTATTAATCACTCCAGTGATATCTCTATGTTTCCTCCGATATTGTTCAAGTGATAGCACTAATGGACTCTTTTTAGGAGCCACTAGTTTTTACTGAACACAGTTGTTACCATTTAGGATTCAGTGTGTCATACATGTACATTATATTCAAGGTCAACAGTCAAGGTCAGGTGAGAGATTTGGGGCCACTTATGCCCCTCTTGTTATTGGAAATAAATAATCCTTTCTAGCCATTTTCAATAATTTTGAAGTCTTTTTTTGCAGTCTCTCTTAGTCTATATATGTGCCTGGAAATCAAGCAGGAAAATTTAATGAACTTGCAGACCTGTATAAATATTTACAGAGTATACACATTGCAGATCTATATAATTATGTTTTCTATCGAAGGCTTTTACACAGTTATAGAGATAGCAAGAATTACAGTAACTTTAACCAGACATCCATATGTTCAGATACTTATTTCAGTACCATTCCTGCATAATTGCATTATTGATATAACCAGAAAGATTGAAAGTTATTTTATTTACTTAAGACTGGTTCCAGAGGTAACTTAAAATACCACAAACCTAATATTTCTTTTGTCAACAAGTTCCTGGTATTTATAGTATTACAATTTTGACATACCAGGTACCATTAATTTTTTTTATTCTGTTATCTGGCAACTTCATCTGGACAGTGTATTTGATCATTGGATGTTTACATACATTTCTATATGTTTTTCAGTTTAGTTTCTTTGCTTCTGGATTGACCAAACACGTTTTTCCCCAAGATTTTAGGCTGGAATACAGATGTGCGCATTATACTTGGGTGCACATTTTAAATGGGTATTTATGGTACCATTTTAGTCCAGGGACCCAGTATTCTGTTAGCATGATAAAAAAGGATCACACCTCCAGATTTTATGTGGAATTTAGAAAGGTCACACACTTACTACTGTAAAACTGCATACTGATTCATTCAGTAAGTTCATAAAAGACTGTAAATAAAACTGTTGGTCACAGTATAATTATAATGAAAGTGTGATATAAAAGGGAATGTAAGGAATTTTAGTTGTACTTTGTATGATACTTGTAAAATATCCCTATAGTAAACAAGGTTTAGCAGATCTCAGACTCATTAAAATTCTCGAGGTAACTAAAAATGAGTTAAGCCAGCCAGCTTAGCTCAGTAGGGAGAGCGTTGGTCTATGGAATCCCGGGGTCGCGAGTTTGATCCACGGGTGGGGCATATGTTCTCCGTGATGATTTGATAAAAGACATTGTGTCTGTAATCATTCGTCCTCCCCTAAGATAATTCATGTGGGGAAGTTGGCAGTTACTTGCGGAGAACAGGTTTGTACTGGTATAGAATCCTGGAACACTGGTTAGGTTAACTACCCCCAGTTACAAGACTGAAATACTGTTGAAAAAAACAGCGTTTACCACCCCCCCCCCCCCCTCAAAAAAAAATAAA
Organism: Mercenaria mercenaria; assembly: GCF_021730395.1. Taxonomy (NCBI): domain Eukaryota; kingdom Metazoa; phylum Mollusca; class Bivalvia; order Venerida; family Veneridae; genus Mercenaria; species Mercenaria mercenaria. Next base: position 63,495,363 of record NC_069374.1, read on the forward strand.
AATAAAAATGAGCTATTCCATTTATACAAAATCTTGATAGAGCCTTCTTGTAAACCAGTTATGGATTGAAACAAGATAATGTCAGTTTTTCACCTGTTTTCAATCAGGGAGGATAAATGGCAGCAGTCTAACAAGAGATTAATTTTCATTTTATAAAGCTTTAGTCTATGACTGCTCAGGTTACCAGGAAACCCCAATAGAAAATCCAATATAATCATTCATGGTTTTAAGCAAATTGGAAACAAATGAAACTTAATTTAATTAATGTGGCTTAATTAAGTAAAGGAAGGTCATAGTGCCTTTTGTTTGCATGGGTTTTTGTAGGATTTTATTATGATATGTTGTAAGTGTAAAGCTCAAAAAATGTCAAAGTTCGAATCTGGGTGTGTCAACACTATTTTGCTTGGTTAAATTTTGATAAAACTCTTGACTGTAATTTACACATTTCTGAAGTTTGCAACACTGTGGATTCTTGATTAAATGCATTTATGTTGAATTATTACAGTTTAAGGCCTTAAAAGTGTTAAGATGACCCAACTATTGCAATAAATTATTGGAAATATATAAGTCACCTGTAAACTTTCCATAAGTGCTTTAGTTTTATCTTAATAACACATAAAACAGCTTTCCAAATTACTTACATGGTTAGAAAAGCACTACTTTTAATATTGTACATGAACTGTTATGGTTAGAGCATTAAAGGGAGGTAATAAAAACAATAGATTCAATAAAACATTCTAGGATATTCAACAAATTATATTCAAAGTTTTGACAAATGTTAAAACTCATTACATAAATTAGAAATAGGATTTAACAAGAAATTAATGTATTTTATGTTCATAATGGAAAATGTGGCAGCCAGCCAAATTTAAGGCATTTTTGAACCTTTAAAAGGGAACTTTTTAAATTTTCATTTGATACAGTAGAATAAGAATTAATGGCCTCTATAAAAAACGTGTGTATGTAACTACTGTGAAATAATTGAAGAGACTAAGCTACACATTTTAGGCGAAAAATGATTTCTGGTAAAAAAATCTATAAAAAGTGATTTCTCTTAAGTGATACAATCTTATTTACATATTAGATTTTTGCAAACTATTCTTATAAATAACCAAAGCTATTGTGGAGAATTTCATGCAACACATCTGAAATATTCTAATGCAGAAAATTTACATTCTTCTTGCATTTTTACCAATATCTAACTTTTATTTTCACCCACTTTATCATTTTTCAGTGTTATATACATTTAATATGCTTAATTTAGTGGAAATGAACATGCTGAAAAATTTCACCCAGACTGTTGACGAGTAGCCTAGCTTTAATACTTATGGGGGACTAATTTCCAGTGATTTTATGGTTGCATCAGTGCACAGTTAATCTTAAATCCTATACAGTAAGCGGATATTTTTTTATTAATTTTATCTAGTAAAAATTGAAGTCCATGAAATAATTGTCTTGTTGTTTTTGCAAGTAGAATCTACCATGGAATTTTTATATTTGTATATGCTCACAAAATTAAATTATTTCACAGTACTAATAATATGATTAAAAGTTAAAAATTAATTCAGCAAGGAAGTAGAAATATAGTTTCCACTTGGGTGTTCTTTTTGTGACATTTCCCAGTTGGGTTCCAAGGCATGATTAAATTCATAGAAAATTATATGTAAAAACGTCATCAACTTTGCACTTTCATCATAGGCTTAAGCCTCTGATGAATTCCTATAATTGTGTTTTACTTGAGAAATGAGCCGTGCCATGAGAAAACCAACATAGTGGGTTTGCGACCAGCATGGATCCAGACCAGCCTGCGCATCCGCGCAGTCTGGTCAGGATCCATGCTGTTCGCTTTCAAAGCCTATAGCATTCAGAGAAACTGTAAGTGAACAGCACGGATCCTGACCAGACTGCGCAGATGCGCAGGCTGGTCTGGATCCATGCTGGTCGCAAACCCACTATGTTGGTTTTCCCATGGCACGGCTCAATTGTGTTTTACTTGAGAAATTAGTTGTGCACATGTTTGATATGATGACCTGCTGACATCAAAGGCAGACAGGATCAGCAGAAAGAAAATTTTAATGCTCAGGTGAATCTTTTCAGACCTTTATCTACTTAATGTTCAGGTATTTTCATCCTTGATGAAAGGGAATAGTTGAAAGATTGAATCTATTCTCAATATTTGTTTATATCTTAGAATAAATCAGAGGGAAGAATTACGGTATATACCAAGAGAAGGTGGATGAAATGTTTCAGCGTAATAGAAATGGTAAAATTGTAGAACAAAGGTTTGATCGTGCTGGAGGGTTTTTTTGTGCGATTTTTTTGTAATTTGGTTTAAAATTGCTTCATATTGAATAAAATAATTGTGTCAGTGCTGTTTGAGTGCAAAGTCTATTCTTTAGCAAATGATTGTCAGAGACAAAAATGTTGCCGGTTTTGCAATTGCAAGCAGTGTTTACAATTTACAAGAATTTGACGTACTGATTTTTCACATAATATTACTTTGCCCCACAACACAATTTTTTTTTCTTAAATATAAAGCAATAACCCACTTACCAGTGGAAAAACCTCCAGCACCTGAACTGTTTTCTGTTTCAGAATTGAGCCACTTTTATTACAGCGAAACATGTTGCTCACTTAATCTTTACAGCATACCACTGTACCTCTCCTTCGTGACAAATGAAGAGCTGATTTGAAAAGCAATTGATCTAAGTTATTGTTTTGGTCAAGTAAGTTTATAAATGAATTTATTATACATTGCATTGGCTGTTATGCAATGTTTATACAATGAGCCGATCATGAGTTATTGGTGAACAGTTCAGTCATTTGAACTGTTCCTGAGTTGACTGGATTGTATTGTGATACTAGTTTTTTAATTGTTGAACCTTAGGCCATCATTATTGTTAAAATTCTGTCATTCTTTTTATACGTCCATCTCTGATAGAGCTGGGCGTATAATGTGAACACCCGTGTAGTCGAACAGTTTTCATCCGATCTTCACCAAACTTGCTGACAATGTTTGTGGGCATATCTCAGCCAAGATCGATAACCAGCCAATACGCCCCAGGCACTCTTGGATTATGGCCCTTGAATTACTCGAGAAACAGCCTTGTCTGCTCTCTAAGACGAACAGTTTTCATTTGATCTTCACTAAACTTGCTGACAATGTTTGTGAGCATATTATCTTGGCCAAGTTCAATAACCAGCCAAATCGTCTCTGGCACTCTTGGATTATAGCCCTTGAATTACTTGAAAACTGCGAATTTAGCCTTGTCCGCTCTCTAAGTCAAAAAGTTTTTATCCGATCTTCACTAAACTTGCTGACAGTGTTTGTGGGCAAGATCTCGGCAAAGTTCAATAACCACCCAAATTGCCTCAGACACTCTTGGATTATGGCCCTTGAATTAGGCCAAGTTCGATGACGGGCGTGTTTTGTGACAGTCTGGCACTTTTGTTTTATTGAAGAAAAGCTTTTGAATTACTTCAGTACGATTAAGTACGGTACTTACATGTATAATAATCGTAAATTAGGTAACTGACTAGTGTTTTAAGCAGGCTGAAACAGTTTTTTATGTTAGAAAGTGCAAGTAATATTTTAGATGTGATAGACTTGCTTTTATTAGCTCACTGCTCAGGTGAGTTATTGTGATCGCTCGATGTCTGGCGTCTGTCATCTGTCGTCTGTCAACATTTAGCTTGTGTATGCGATAGAGGCTGTATTTTTCAACTGAACTTCATGAAATTTGGTCAGAATGATTACCTTGATGAAATCTAGGCTAAGTTCGAAAATGGGTCATCTGGGCTGAAAAACTTGGTCACTAGGTCAAATTAAAGAAAAACCTTGTGTATGCGATAGAGGCTGTATTTTTCAATTGATCTTCATGAATTTTGGTCAGAATGATTACCTTGATGAAATCTAGGCCAAGTTTGAAAGTGGGTCTACTGGGATCAAAAACTAAGTCACTAGGTCAAATCAAAGAAAAACCTTGTGTATGCGATAGAGGCTGTATTTTTCAACTGATCTTCATGAAATTTTGTCAGAATGCTAACCTTGATAAAATCTAGGCCAAGTTTGAAAATGGGTCATCTTTGGTAAAAAACTAGGTCACTAGGTCAAATCAAAGAAAAACCTTGTGTATGCGATAGAGGCTGTATTTTTCAATTGATCTTCATGAAATTAAAATTTTGATCAGAATGATTGCCTTGATGAAATCTAGATCGAGTTAGAATATGGCTCATCTTGGATCAAAAACAGGTCACTAGGTCAAATCAAACAAAAACCTTGTGTATGCAATAGAGGCTGCATTTTAAACCGGATCTTATGAAATTTGATCAGAATGCTTGTCTGGATGAAATCTAGGTCAAGTTTGAATATGGGTCATCTAGGGTCAAGAACTAGGTCACCCGGTCAAATTAAAGAAAAACCTTGTGTACGCAATAGGGGCTGCATTTTACACTGGGTATTCATAGAATTTAGTCAGAATGATTGCCTTGATGAAATCTGGGTCAAGTTAGAATATGGGTCATCCATGGTCAAAAATTAAGTCACTAGGTCAAATCAAAGAAAAACCTTGTGTATATGATAGAGACTGTATTTTTCAATTGATCTTCATGAAATTTGGTCAGAATGATAGCCTTGATGAAAATAAGGTCGAGTTTGAATATTGGTCATATGGGGTCAAAAACTAGGTTGCTAGGACAAATCAAAGAAAAACGTTTTTTATGCGATAGAGGCTGTATTTTTCAATTGAGGTTCATGAAATTTGGTGAGAATGATCGCCTTTATCAAATCTAGGTTAAGTTCAAATGTAGGTCATCTTGGCTAAAAATCTAGGTCACTAGGTCAAATTGAAGAAAATACTTGTTTACAGTTAGGAGACCACATTTTTGGTCCAGTCTTAATGAAAATTGGTCAGAATATTTGTTTCCATGAAATCACTAGGTCAAACATGTAAAGTGTTACGGTGTGTTTCTCAGGTGAGTGACCTAGGGCCATCTTGACGGAAAATTGTCATAAACATCGCAAATTACAAAACTAACTGCAATTTGCCGAACTGTAAAATTAGCCTTTACAATTTGTAAATGGGCAATTTTTCACTCTATTAGTGAAAATGTTGACCTGTTTTCAAATAAAGTAAAACAAAAGATTTGCTTTAAACCATTGCAAAATGTCCACCATCATGACTTACTGATCAAAATCTTGTGACAATTTATAATTGCTTTTCATGCAAGATTTCCATCAATTTCTCTCCATTATCTTGGAAATGATGGAGTGGTTAATTCCAGTTATTTTTCTGATATTTACAGAAAAAAGTTTCATGGTTATACAAGAAAATTATCTGCTGTCAGTAACAATGTTCTTCCACTCTTGTTAATCAATAGATTAATTGATATATTATTTCTAGCATAAAAACATGAACCTTGGCACTATGGGCAGATTGAATTCTAAAATAGAGGTTTTAGAAAAATATTTTTTCTACCTGATATATTTTTAGCCCACCATCATCAGATGGTGGGCTATTAAAATCACTCTGCGTCCGTGGTCCGTCCGTCCATCATTCCGTCCGTCCGTCCGTTAACAATTTCTCGTTATCGCATCTCCTCAGAAACTACTGGGGGGATTTTGACCAAACTTTGTCAGAATGATGTATTGGTACCCTAGTTGTGTCCCCCTGAAAATCAGACTGGTTCAACAATTTATGAGTGAGTTATGGCCCTTTGTTTATTTCTATAATTTACATAGATTTATATAGGGAAAAACTTTGAAAACCTTCTTGTCCAAAACCACAGAGCCTAGGGCTTTGATATTTGGTATGAAGTATTATCTAGTGGTCCTCTACCAAGATGATTCAAATTATTGCTCTGGGGTCAAATGTGGCCCCGCCCTGGGGGTCACATGGTTTATATAGACTTGTATAGAGAAAAACTTTGAAAAACCTCTTGTCCAAAACTACAGGGCCTAGGGCTTTGATATTTTGTATGTGACATCATCTAGTGGTCTTCAACTAAGATGATTCAAATTATACCCCTAGGGTCAAATATGGCCCCACCCTGGGGGTCATATGGTTTACATAGACTTATATAGGGAAAAACTTTGAAAATCTTCTTGTCAAACCACAAAGCCTAGGGCTTTGATACTTGTAATGTAGCATCATCTAGTGGTTCTCTACCAAGTTTGTTTGAATTATCCCCCTAGGGTCAAATATGACCCCGCCCCGGGGGTCAAATGGTTCATATAGACTTATATAGGGAAAAGCTTTTAAAATCTTCTTGTCAATAACTACAACATTCAAATTTGGACATGTATATTTTTGAGTGGCAAGATGAACCTTGACATGAGTTGACCTTAATTTTGACCTAGTGACCTACTTTCACATTTCTGTAGCTACAGCCTTCAAATTTGGACCACATGCATAGTTTTGTGCACTTGAAAAAACTTTGACCTTGATTTTGACCTAGTGACCTACTTTCACATTTTTGAAGGTACAGGTATCAAATTTGGACCATATGCATAGTTCTTTGTTTCAAAATGAAATTTGACATTGATTTTGACCTAGTGACCTACTTTCACATTTTTGAAGGTACAGTCTTCAAATTTGGACCACATGCATAGTTTTGTGTTCCGAAATGAAATTTGACCTTGATTTTGACCCAGTGACCTACTTTCTCATTTCTCAAGCTACAACCTTCAAATTTGGACCACATACATGGTTTTATGTACTGAAACAAACTTTGACCTTTACATTGACCTAGTGACCTACTTTCACATTTTTGAAGGTACAAGCTTCAAATTTGGACCACATGCATAGTTCTGTATTCTGAAATAAAATTTGACCTTGATTTTGACCTAGTGACCTACTTTCACATTTCTCAAGCTACAGCCTTCAAATTTGGACCACATGCATAGTTTTGTGTACCGAAATGAACTTTGACCTTAAGATTGACCTAGTGACCTACTTTCACATTTCTGTAGCTACAGGCTTCAAATTTAGACCACATGCATAGGATTGTGTACCGAAACAAACTTTGACCTTGACATTGACCTAGTGACCTACTTTCACATTTTTGAAGGTACAGGCTTCAGATTTGGACCACATGCATAGATTTGTGTTCTGAAGAGAAATTTGACCCTTGATTTTGACCTAGTGACCTACTTACACATTTCTCAAGCTAAGCCTTCAAATTTGGACCACTTGCATAGTTTTGTGTACCAAAATAAACTTTGACCTTAAGATTGATCTAGTGACCTACTTTCACATTTCTCAAGCTACAGCTTTCGAATTTGGACCACATGCACAGTGTTGTGTACGGAAATGAAATTTGACCTTGAGCTAGTCAGTTAGTCTTGAAATTTGGAACACTCCAAAATGGCACATTGGTGGGCGCCAAGATCACTCTGTGATCTCTTGTTATAAGTTCGGCTGGTTAAAAAGGGAGGGTTTTTGTACTAGCAATTGATTAATAAATTTGTTGTATAAAATTTATTATAATAAACTGACACTCTCATATAATTCTTTAATTGTGTATATTGTATGGATATTTGAAATGCATATTACTAGCATACTTGATAATAATTGACGGATGTGCAGGCTGATCATGATCTGCACTGTTTGCCATTCAGTCAGTATATTTTTGGTAATCACCCCTTTTAACAGTTAATGGTACTGTCCAATTTGAAAGATGGACAAGTTCATTTTAGAAATTTAGCAGGGTATTAGGGTTAATTCACCTGTATATTCCTTCTGTGACATTTTCCCAGCTTTGTTCCACCAGTGCATTAACCTGATTAAATTTATAGAAATCTATATTGAACACATCTTAAGTCTACACTTTCTTTGATCTTGCTTGCATCAGATGCTCTGTATAAATGATTTACAATTTTGTATATAATTTAATACCATTTTCTTTCCAGAAATTAGTGCTTATATGTTTAATATGACCTTTGAATATAGCAAAGCCAAGTCGAAAGAAATATTTTAATGCTTGGGTAAAATTGTATTACTGTATGTTCCTTTATGCACCATTTTCAAAGAGGAGTGGTGTTGATTTTTAAAGGCCCTAAACATTATTTTTATTAACTTTTACCCAGCTAGATTTCTAAAATGGACTGGTCTGTTCATTTTGGGCTATACCATTTATTATTTGAAGGGGTGTTCACTGAAAATTTACTGACTGAATAGCAAACAGTGCAGACATTGATAAGCCTGCAGGCTGAACATGGTCTGCACTGGTCGCAAAGGCAAAATCATTTGCCGCAAACAGGCTAAAAGGCTAAATATAAAGCCTTCAAAGCGCTTCAAAGTCAAGGTCACACTTAGGAGTCAAAGGTCATATGACTTTGTTTCATGTTCGCTCTGTATCTCTTAAACTGCATGAAGGATTTTTAAAGAAACTTGGCACAAATGTTCACCACATCGAAACAACATGCAAAACGCATGTTTAGGATGACTCGCTTCTAGGTCACATTTAGGAGTCAAAGTTCATACCTTCGGGCGCATATTTCTCCGCAAGGCAGTGCTCTTGTCATGGTCTTTCATACCCGGGGCAATTATTGCTTTTCTTGTGAGATCTCCATTTCTTTATAAATGATGGTCACTAGCTTAATTATCCCCCACCCATGAAATCGGGAAGTGGGTATTGAAATGGCGTTGTCCGTCCGTCTGTCCGTCCGCAGCCATTTCTCAGTAACTAGCAGGTAGAATTTCATGACACTTGAAATAAACATGAACCAACATACTTAGATGATGCCCATCAAATTTTTTATCGGATTGGTAAATTTCCCTTAGAGTTATTGCCCTTGATTTAATGAAAAATCTACATCTGCAGCCATTTCTCAGTAACAAGCTGGTAGAATTTCATGAAACTTGAAATAAATATGAACCAACATACTTCTATGATGCTGGTCATTTTTTAGCTCACCTGTCACAAAGTGACAAGGTGAGCTTTTGTGATCGCGCGGTGTCCGTCGTGCGTCGGTGCGTCCGTAAACTTTTGCTTGTGACTACTCTAGAGGTCACATTTTTCATGGGATCTTTATGAAAGTTGGTCAGAATGTTCATCTTGATAATATCTAGGTCAAGTTCGAAACTGGGTCACATGCCATCAAAAACTAGGTCAGTAGGTCTAAAAATAGAAAAACCTTGTGACCTCTCTAGAGGCCATATATTTCATAAGATCTTCATGAAAATTGGTCAGAATGTTCACCTTGATGATATCTAGGTCAAGTTCTAAACTGGGTCATGTGCCATCAAAAACTAGGTCAGTAGGTCTAAAAATAGAAAAACCTTGTGACCTCTCTAGAGGCCATATTTTTCATGAGATATTCATGAATATTGGTCAGAATGTTTACCTTGATGATATCTAGGTCAAGTTCGAAACTGGGTCATGTAGGGTCAAAAACTAGGTCATTAGGTCTAAAAATAGAAAAACCTTGTGACCTCTCTAGAGGCCATATTTCTCAATGGATCTTCATGAAAATTGGTCAGAATGTTCACGGTTCGGCTGGTTAAAAAGGGAGGGTTTTTGTACTAGCAATTGATTAATAATTTTGTTGTATAAAATTTATTATAATAAACTGACACTCTCATATAATTCTTTAATTGTGTATATTGTATGGATATTTGAAATGCATATTACTAACATACTTGATAATAATTGACGGATGTGCAGGCTGATCATGATCTGCACTGTTCGCCATTCAGTCAGTATATTTTTGGTAATCACCCCTTTTAACAGTTAATGGTACTGTCCAATTTGAAAGATGGACAAGTTCATTTTAGAAATTTAGCAGGGTATTAGGGTTAATTCACCTGTATATTCCTTCTGTGACATTTTCCCAGCTTTGTTCCACCAGTGCATTAACCTGATTAAATTTATAGAAATCTATATTGAACACATCTTAAGTCTACACTTTCTTTGATCTTGCTTGCATCAGATGCTCTGTATAAATGATTTACAATTTTGTATATAATTTAATACCATTTTCTTTCCAGAAATTAGTGCTTATATGTTTAATATGACCTTTGAATATAGCAAAGCCAAGTCGAAAGAAATATTTTAATGCTTGGGTAAAATTGTATTACTGTATGTTCCTTTATGCACCATTTTCAAAGAGGAGGAGTGGTGTTGATTTTTAAAGGCCCTAAACATTATTTTTATTAACTTTTACCCAGCTAGATTTCTAAAATGGACTGGTCTGTTCATTTTGGGCTATACCATTTATTATTTGAAGGGGTGTTCACTGAAAATTTACTGACTGAATAGCAAACAGTGCAGACATTGATAAGCCTGCAGGCTGAACATGGTCTGCACTGGTCGCAAAGGCAAAATCATTTGCCGCAAACAGGCTAAAAGGCTAAATATAAAGCCTTCAAAGCGCTTCAAAGTCAAGGTCACACTTAGGAGTCAAAGGTCATATGACTTTGTTTCATGTTCGCTCTGTATCTCTTAAACTGCATGAAGGATTTTTAAAGAAACTTGGCACAAATGTTCACCACATCGAAACAACATGCAAAACGCATGTTTAGGATGACTCGCTTCTAGGTCACATTTAGGAGTCAAAGTTCATACCTTCGGGCGCATATTTCTCCGCAAGGCGGTGCTCTTGTCATGGTCTTTCATAACCGGGGCAATTATTGCTTTTCTTGTGAGATCTCCATTTCTTTATAAATGATGGTCACTAGTTTAATTATCCCCCACCCATGAAATCGGGAAGTGGGTATTGAAATGGCGTTGTCCGTCCGTCCGTCCGTCTGTCCGTCCTCAGCCATTTCTCAGTAACTAGCAGGTAGAATTTCATGAAACTTGAAATAAACATGAACCAACATACTTAGATGATGCCCATCAAATTTTTTATCGGATTGGTAAATTTCCCTTAGAGTTATTGCCCTTGATTTAATGAAAAATCTACATCTGCAGCCATTTCTCAGTAACAAGCTGGTAGAATTTCATGAAACTTGAAATAAATATGAACCAACATACTTCTATGATGCTGGTCATTTTTTAGCTCACCTGTCACAAAGTGACAAGGTGAGCTTTTGTGATCGCGCGGTGTCCGTCGTGCGTCGGTGCGTCCGTAAACTTTTGCTTGTGACCACTCTAGAGGTCACATTTTTCATGGCATCTTTATGAAAGTTGGTCAGAATGTTCATCTTGATGATATCTAGGTCAAGTTCGAAACTGGGTCATGTGCCATCAAAAACTAGGTCAGTAGGTCTAAAAATAGAAAAACCTTGTGACCTCTCTAGAGGCGATATTTTTCAATGAATCTTCATGAAAATTGGTCAGAGTGTTTACCTTGAAGATATCTAAGTCAAATTCGAAACTGGGTCACGTGGGGTTAAAAACTAGGTCAGTAGATCTAAAAATAGAAAAACCTTGTGACCTCTCTAGAGGCCATATTTTTCATGAGATCTTCATGGTTATTGGTCAGAATGTTCACCTTGATGATATCTAAGTCAAGTTCGAAACTGGGTCACGTGGGGTTAAAAACTAGGTCAGTAGGTCTAAAAATAGAAAAAACCTTGTGACCTCTCTAGAGGCCATATTTCTCAACGGATCTTCATGAAAATTTGTGAGAATGTTCAGCTTGATGATATCTAGGTCAGGTTTTTAACTGGGTCATGTGCGGTCAAAAACTAGGTCAGTAGGTCGAAAAATAGAAAAACCTTGTGACCTCTCTAGAGGCCATATTTTTCATGAGATCTTCATGAAAATTGAAGAGAATGTTCACCTTGATGATATCTAGGTCAAGTTTAAAAGTGGGTCACGTGCCTTCAAAAACTAGGCCATTAGGTCAAATAATAGAAAAACCTTGTGACCTCTCTAGAGACCATATTTTTCAATGGATCTTCATGAAAATTGGTCAGAATTTTTTATCTTGATGATATCTAGGTCACATGTGCTCAAAAACTAGGTCACTATGTCAAATAATAGAAATAATGATGTCATACTCAGTTCAACACTGGGTCATGTGGGGATAGGTGAGCGATTCAGGACCATCATGGTCCTCTTGTTTTTTCAATTGGTCAATTTTCCTTAGAGTTATTGCCCTTTAATTGTTTAAAAATCTACAGATTTGTACATAACAAACCAACCCATTGGTAGAATTTCATTAAACTTCTTTCATTCTTTTCCATGAACATTTAGTATAAACATGTGAAGTTTTGTACCCACACCTGGTCACCACCTTGCCTTGGTCACACACCCTCCCACTTTCACCTCCCCCCGCCACCCCACAAAAAAAAAATAATTCCTTTTTTTGTTTTTCAAACCTTCCATGAATATTTATTAGCATGCAGAGTTGTACCATTCCCCCGCCTCACTCTCCATTCAGTCTTGCCCACCACCCCGATCATGCGTCCCAATCCCCCACCCAGGTTTTTTCATTTTTAATTTTCCATCAATATTTATAATCAGCAGTTGAAATCTTGTACCCTCACCCAGTCACCCACGCTGCCCCCCTCTCCGCTGACCCTCACACTGCCCCCCCCCCCCCCAAAAAAAAAAAAAACATTCATTTTCTGTTAAAATGATTTTGACTGATGAAATTATTTGCTTCTTAGTAACATCCTTCTAACTTTTTGCCAGAAATATTTTTTTATCATGTCTCACCTCAAGCCCTTTCGGCGGGGGATACCAATTCATCGAATTTGCTTGTTTTCTAATAAAGTTTTATATATATACAGAGAAAAAGGCATCATGGCCACACACAGTTACATGCTGACAGTAACAACTGTGTTTTTACATCCTGTCCTTTTCAACTTTTGCTAATCAATGAATTAATTGATACAGTATTTCCAGCATAAACATGGTCTTTCTATGCCACGGACAAATCTAATTTGAATAAAGGCTGTGCTGCAGCTAAAAGAATTCTGTATCCTTGACATTAATTGGTTGAAGGGATTATATTCTGTTTAATATTCCAGTAATCATTTAGGTGACCTGTGATAGAAAATGGTGGAAGCCAGGTTTAGACATCTGAAGGCATGATGTAGGTCCATTTTGAGCATCTGTGTGATTATATAGGGTTGATAAACATGTAAAAACTCACCTCATAGAACAGTTTTTGGAGTTCAGTGCTAAACAAATCTATAAAGTTTGAGCAACAGTTAGCAGACAGTAAAAAAGCAGCAAAATCTGTAGTCAGAAGTTTAGACAGGGGCTGCAGAACCAGATTTTGAAGAAAACTTAAAACAACAACAGCAAAATGTCAGACTGAAGTTTTAGTATTAATGGCTAATAGAACAACACAATAAAAAATAAGGTTTCCTTTTAAAAGGTAAGGCTTGCTTGATTTTGCAATCTAGGAACTATATCGAAGACTGCAACTATAGCAGCCTATGATCGAAACAAAAATGGTTTGCATAAAACCAAAATCTGACATTGTGTAAAAGCATCAGTATCTTCCACTTGTTCTATTTATAGTCCAAATGAGGGTTTTCCTTTGCTACTATTTAAATCTGACGAAACTTCTCTGTCTTTTTCGCAAACATGACTAAGCAGTGAAAACATGCACAGAAGCAGCCCAAAACCAGATACCCATGCCGCTGCGGCCTTTAAACACTAATGTAATGGATTCGGCCACAACGTAAGCGCAGAAACTGGCGTCAAATTTTAGTCTGAGATACCCATTTGGCAAGCTTTGTGCTTACTGACAGGTATAAATGTCCATTAAAGTTCTTTACAATAGTAACTAAAATAACTGGAATATGTAAAGTCAGAAATGAAACGATCTTCATTTTCAGTAAAGTCTTAATTAATATATGTAATTGATTTACATTCTATTGTCATATTATTGTTTGTAAAACACCCTCGAATTATTATCGTAATGTCATAAAAGGCAATTAAATGCCCCTTGGACCGAAGACATGTAGGTGTACCCAATCGGTGGACTCTTAACATCCTGCCACTTGGATATATTCTGCTTCCCGGCTTCTTTTAGTAGACACAACAACATTTGGGGAGGCATTGAATATAACCGAAAACAATATAGAGGCTTGGAGCTGTTTAAGAAAGAAAGACCAATGTTTGCGCCAAAACTTGTGCACTGTGAAAATAACGCTTTGTGAAAATTACAATCTTCATCTTCTTTAAGTCTGAATATGTTCCAGAACTAACCACTTCAGAACCTTTATAGAACTTTTGCAGAATTTTATTTGGTTCTTAAATTGTTCTATGACTGTTCCAGAATATTTTAAGAAGTTACAAGTTTAGAACCTATTTATGTTCTACAAAGTTCCATTTTTGTTAAGAAAGAAAGACCAATGTTTGCGCCAAAACTTGTGCACTGTGAAAATAACGCTTTGTGAAAATTACAATCTTCATCTTCTTTAAGTCTGAATATGTTCCAGAACTAATGACTTCAGAACCTTCATAGAACATTTGCAAAATTTAATTTGGTTCTTAAATTGTTCTATGACTGTTCCAGAATATTTTAAGAAGTTACAAGTTTAGAACCTATTTATGTTCTACAAAGTTCCATTTTTGTTCTAAAATAATGTTATAGAACAGTCTAAAACAAATGTTCTACAGCACAAAAAGTGAATCGTTCTAGAACTGTTCTGTAATGTTCTAGTACAGTTCTAGACCTGTTCTGTAATGCACCGTAGTACAGTTCTAGAACTGTTCTGTAATGCTCTAGTACAGTTCTAGCCCTGTTCTGTAATGCTCTAGTACACCTCTAGAACTGTTCTGTAATGCTCTTGTACAGTTCTAGAACTGTTCTGTAATGCTCTAGTACAGTTCTAGAACTGTTCTGATTTGTAGAACTGAGTTTCACAGGGGCAGGGCTTGAATCTAATGCTATATGCCAGTGGAAACTGAAAAAAATAGGTCTCTCTTGACCTGACGGTCATAGTGGTTTTCATTTCTTCTGCATTATCTTAGGCTGATGGTGTTTCACACTGTATGTATCCATGGTCTATATATATAGCCATATCATGGCCTGTTTGTTTTCAGTTCAGTTTTGGTTCTGTGCAAGTTTTATGAAAAGGCCGTAATGTCAGTGAACCCACACAATCAAACAAATTGATTAAGTAAGTTGGAAACACTGCCTAGCCCTAAATTAAACTTAATTGTGACCGATATATTCCATAATGCACTTGAAGTAGAGTTCTCAATGCTATTGTGGAAATGAAAGAAGATTATAGAACCGATTAATTTCCAATTGACCCATTTATAAGCAAACTCTTTAACAAGGTGACATTTCATTCATTTTATAAATTGTTTGTCATGTCTTAAGAAAATTTTGAAAAGTAAACTGAATTTTTAATGCAAACTTGAAGTCTGTAAAGAAGTAGCTCTGATATATAAAACCTATTCATTGTGTTTCTTTGTAAGAAAAGAACGAATATAATAATTTACACTGCATCCAATATAAATTTGTGCCCATTAATGATATAAGTAAAATTTTTCTTCTGTTGTTGAAGTAAAAGAATTATAAAAAGAAGATAATTTAACATTGTAAGTCTTTCTTTTTGGCTGCACCAGGAGTGGAATTATAATAATTATGTCAGAGTGCTAGTCACATTTAAGAAATATTTTATGTTATTTTACAATTTCCAGATGTTCTATTACAGATTTTTTAGGATCAAAAAGACCCATGAGATAAAGTTAGATCAAAGTTAGAAATACATGTGTTATTTTCTTTTTAGCTCACCTGAGCACGAAGTGCTCAAGGTGAGCTTTTGTGATCGCCCTGTGTCCGTCATCTGTCGTAAAGTTAGATCAAAGTTAGAAATACATGTGTTATTTTCTTTTTAGCTCACCTGAGCACAAAGTGCTCAAGGTGAGCTTTTGTGAACGCCCTGTGTCCGTCATCTGTCGCCGTCAGTCGTCCGTCTGTCCGTCGTCAAAAATTTGACTGTTAACAATCTAGAGGTCACAAGTTTGGCCCAGTCTTAATGAAACTTGGTCAGAATGTTACCCTCAATAAAATCTTGGACGAGTTTGATATTGGGTCATCTTAGTTCAAAAACTGGGTCACCAGGTCAAATCGAAAGAAAAGCTGGTAACACTCTAGAGGTCACAATTTTGGCTGAGTCTTCATGAAACTTGGTCAGAATGTTACCCTCAATAAAATCTCGGACGAGTTTGATATTGGGTTATCTGGGGTCAAAAACTAGGTCACCAGGTCAAATCAAAGGAAAAGCTTGTTAACACTCTAGAGGCCACATTTGTGACTTTATCTTCATGAATCTTGGTCAGAATGCTAATCTTGATGATCTTTAGTTCCAGTTTGAATCTGGGTCATGTAGGATCAAAAGCTAGGCCAGCAGGTCAAATTGAAGGAAAAGCTGGTTAACACTCTAGAGGCCATATTTATGGCCATGTCTTAATGAAACTTGGTCAGAATGTTAATCTTGATGATCTATAGGCCAAGTTTAAATCTGGGTCAGGAGGGGTCAAAAACTAGGTCACAAGGTCAAATCAAAGGAAAAGCTTGTTAACACTCTAGAGGCCACATTTATGGCAATATCTCTATGAAACTTGGTCAGAATATTCTTTATGATCTTTAGGTTAAGAACAAACCTGGGTCAAGTGGGGTCAAAAACTAGGTCACCAGGTCAAAAAATCAAAGGAAAAACTTGTTAACACAATAGAGATTATATTTATGACTGTATCTTCATGAATCTTGGTCAGAAAGTTAACCTTATTAATTTTTAGGTCAGGTTAGAATATGGGTCATGTTGGGTCAAAAACTAGGTCACCAGGTCAAATCAAAGGAAAAGCTAGTTAACACTAGAGGCCACATTCATGACCTTATCTTAATGGAACTTGGTCAGAATGTTAATCTTTAGGATCTTTAGGTCAAGTTCCAATCTGGGTCAGGTGGGGTCAAAAACTAGGTCACCAGGTCAAATCAAAGGAAAAGCTTGTTAACACTCTAGAGGTCACAAGTTTGGCCCAATCTTAATGAAACTTGGTCAGAATGTTACCCACAATAAAATCTTGGACAAGTACGATATTGGGTCATCTGAGTTCAAAAACTAGGTCACCAGGTCAAAACAAAGGAAAAGCTTGTTAACACTCTAGAGGCCAAATTCATGGCAATATCTCAATGAAACTTAATCAGAATTTGTCTTGATGACCTCTAGGTCAAGTTCGAAACTGGATCATGAGGGAACAAAACTAGGTCACCAGGTCAAAAAATCAAAGTAAAAACTTGTTAACACTCTAGAGGTCACATTTATGACTGTATCTTCATGAATCTTAGTCAGAATGTTAACCTTGATAATCTTTAGGTCAAGTTCGAATCTGGGTCATGTGGGGTCAAAACTAGGTCACCAGGTCAAATCAAAGGAAAAGCTAGTTAACTCTTTAGAGGCCACATTTATTACAATATCTTAATGAAACTTGGTCAGAATGTTAATCTTAATAATCTAAAGGTCAAGTTCCAATCTGGGTCAAGTGGGGTCAAAAACTAGGTCACCAAGTCAAATCAATGGTAAAGCTTGTTAACAATCTAGAGGCCACATTTATGATTGTATCTTTATGAAACTTTGTCAGAATGTTCATCTCTATGATCTTAAGATCAAGTTCGAATCTGGGTCATGTGGGTCAAAAACTAGGTCACTAGGTCTAATCAAAGGAAAAGCTAGTTAACACTCTAGGGGCCATATTTATGACCATATCTTAGTGAAACTTGGTCAGAATGTTAATCTTGATAATCTGATCTTTAGGTCAATAGGTCAGATGAGTGATACAGGGCCTTCAGGGCCCTCTGACTTGTATAAAACATTTGAGAGCATACGAGTATTTCTTATTTCAGTATAATTTCTAGTTTTGTACATTTTGCATTTAATAGATATTACATTTCTAATAAATTTCCGCTATAAATATATTGATTGTCAATGTTATGTTAGACAAATAAATACAAAAGGTCTTATATTTATGTAATTCCTTAAACTGAGTATTTTCTTCTGCTAAATTAATTCTCCCTTTGTCGGTCAACCAGGATAAAAAATCAAATCTTGAAAATAACTCCAGTGAAAATCTGCAGTCTGTATTAAAAACAACAAGAAGCACAATTGTACAGTGGCTGACTTAGGACCTTTAGTTATGTTGCGATGGCAATTGTTGGCCTCTTTTGTACAATATTGTGTTATGTCATTCGGGTGTCTGCGCCAACGAGCTTATATAAATTTTAAGTTTAGTTTGTTGTTTTGGCACGACAAAATAAAACATTAATTAGCAATGTGAAATAATGAGACATGAACGCAACAGAACGAAACATTTTATTTTGCTTCGGCTGCATGGCATATTAACAAAGGTTTTATTTTGGCATGGGCACCATGACGATAGATAATATTTTGTTATATTGCATTGGCAATCATGTGGCTTTGTAGTATGTTTTCAAAGTGTCATCCTCGCATGGGCTTCAATCGAGATGATGTAACATTTTATTTTGTCTTAGTGCGGGCCATGCAACAAAAAGAAAATCTTTGCCAGTGGCCTGCATGCCATCGTGAAACAAGGAAACATTTTCATTTTGTCTCGCACAAATGCCAATTAATTAAACATGCCAACACAAGCTTTTAATGGATGGCGCGCATACCAGCAAGAAGTTAGGTAATGTCATATTCTGTGTTTCATCATATCGCTTTGTTACTTTCCTTTTGTTCCATTGGGGCAGACACCAAAACGTCACACAAAATTTTCAAAGTTGATGCATATGCCAGGACGACAAAACAGAGTGCTACATAAAACGCTTGCACGCCAACACGACATAATGAAATGTCCTAAGTCAGCTACCATACAATCAAGTGTAAATGATCAGCAGTTAAATCCCATTAGTTGACCACAATCAGATTACCACCTTTATAAGCTATGTATATTGGCACTGGTTTAGTTGGGTTTATTATTATGAAAAGAAAAAAATCTGCCTTTACACAGAGTTTGATATAAAATATATACTGTTTAAGCCATTAATGAATTAATTGCTGAATTATCAACCACACTTAAATAAACACTTTTTATATAAAAAATAAATAAAATAAAAGTTACTGTGACCCAGTAAAATGATGTTTAGCTCATCTGAACTTTGTTCCAGGTCAGCTTTTAGTATTGGGGGATTGCCTGGCATCTGGCATCCATCATCTACATAATTTATTAATATTAATTGTCCTTCATCAGCACATACTTTAAGTAAAAACTTTTCCTCTGAAACCACTGGTCTGAATTACTGTAGTTAAAGGGGGAAAAGCTCTAAACAACATCTTCTGTTATGGATATTCACCAAACTTGGTCTTTAGTATTGTTGCACTGGTCTATATACATTTAAGGTTAAAAGGTCAAGGTTAGGTTAGTGTATTTAGGACCATCCTCATGCCCTCTTGTTTTAATATGATATAAATAAATATTCATATTTCAGTACTCAGCACCATCCCCCTCACTTTACCCAGTTAACTGTGAAAAAACCCCAAATTTCTGTTAGCTAAAAAATTATCCAGGTTTTTTTTACGTTTTGGGCCTGACTGGAAGGCTCCCGGGTTTTTGAGACTTCTTGTTTTGTAAAACACTTTTTATAAATTATAAACATGGAACCCATAATTGCTTTGCATTCATTATTTTAAATGAGTTTGATAAACAGTGCTGTATATTGTATAATTGCAAATAATTTGCTGTGATATAAAAGGCTGTAAAAGTAATGCTGAATGTTTGTCTTGCAGGTTATAGCTAAAAATGGATAGCAGTGTTGAAAATCAGAAACTCTAGCAAACAGCAGTTTTCTTAGTCTGAAAGAAGCTCCGTAAATTTACTGAATATAATTTAATTACACAGGAACCTTCTTGCACTTGTTTATCCTGTGGTTACCAGTTAAGAGGGTTTACTGTTAAGGATGCATTCAGTAAAAGGGGCATTTTTTAATGGGGCTCCAGAAAAATTTTTTTGGGCCCTAGAGTATTTAATTTACTAAAAATTTTTTGGGGAAATTTGGGAAAAATTGGTAAACTCTAAATTCCCTAGGAAAAATTTTTACTTATGAAAACTTGTAAATGTGAAAAAAAAAAAAAAAACAAATTAAATCGTTTTATTTTTTGGGGGGAAAAACCCCCAAATAAAGGTTGTTTCCCGTCACATTAAAGTTTTTGGGGGGTTTGCTTTTTTCTTCACAATTGCTATTGCTGCAACAAAATTTTAAAAACCTTCAAATTTTTGTTTTGGGGTCATTTTTTTTTGGGTTAAAAAAGAATTGGTAGGGGCGATGTTCATTTTTATTTCTAAGAAAGTGACTTTTTTTGTTGTTTACTCCTAGGGGGAAAGTTGTTTTTTTAAAAATTTCAAAAACCGTTTTAAAAATACACGTACTACCATACCCCCAATTTTAATTCCCCAACTTTTTGATTTACAACTTCATAAAAATTTCCATTCAATGCGTATGTATGGGGAAAATTAATCCCAGCCGTGGTAAAACAATTTTTGGGGAAAGATTCAGATTTTTTTTATGCTAGAAAAAATTTCATTCCCCTGCTTTTTAAATTTTTTCATATAGTATTTTTATGTTTCCCGTTTAAAAAATTACCGATATGGGTTTATGAAAAAAAATTAAAAGCGAAATTTTTAGGGTTAAATTAAGCTTTTTATTTTGGACCCCCTGTATAATGCAAAAATTTTTTGTTTGTTTTTGTTTTTTTGTAATTCTATGTTCTACTTGAATGTATCTATGAGCAAAAAATTAGGGTTTAAAATTCAAACCCTTTGAAAACATTGTTTACTCTGAAAAAATTTTTCATTTTTTTTCCTGATCTTTATGAGACATGGTGGGAATGTTTTTTCCTTTTTAAAAATTTTAAAATGTTTTATAAAGTTTTGAAAAGGGGTTTTTGGGAAAAAACGGGGAAATTAGGTCAAAATCATAAAAAAACTTTGTTAAAAAAATTTAAAGAGGCCAAAAATTTTTATTTATTTTAATTAAATCTTTGTAAAAAAATTTTTTTCTTTTTTGAAATATAGGTCAGAGTTCAAAAAAGGGGTACCCATCTGAGGCCCGGGAATTTTCATTAGGGAAAATTGATTGAAGATCCCCCTGTTTTAAAAATAAACAGGGCCAAAATGTTTGTTTCTATAGAATCTAGGCAAGGGAACATGTTTTAATGGGAAAAATCTTAAAAAAAATCTTCTTCAAAAAAACCCAAAAGCCCTAGAGCTTAGATTTTTTTACATGTAAAAATTCCCAAGGGACCTCACAAAGTTGTTCAAATCATGCCCCCGGGGTCAATTTTGCCCCCGTCCCGGGGGTTCATTGATTTTACATAATTTCTAAGGAAAATTTTAAATTTAAAAAAAAAAAAAATAAACCGGGAAAGGTTTAGACCCTTTGAATTTGACATGTAGATTTCCCTAGTAAATCTACAAAATTTGTTCAAACCCTTGCCCCCGGGGTAAAAATTCACCTCCGCCTAGGGGTCATTTGTTTTTTTTTTAAAAGGAAATTTTAAAAAATTTTTTCAAAAATAAAAAAAGGGGCCAAATTTTTAAAGGATTTTTGGGCCCTTTTGCTTTGGGCCTACTAGACTTCTAAAAAATTTTGTTAAAATCATGACCCCGGGGGTCAAATTGACCCCCCCCCATGGGGTTTTAACGGGGATTGTACAAGAAAAATCTTAAAAATTTTGAAAAAATAAACCAGAAGGTAGAGTTTTGATATTTGACATGTAGATTCCCTAGTAGCCCTCTAAAAAATTTTTTTTAAAATTTGCCCCCCCAACCCCGGGGTAAAATTTGCCCCAAGGCCAAGGGGTTACTTAAATTTTTACATGGGAAAATCTTCAAAAATTTGCTAAAAAAAAACCCAAAAAGGGTAGAGTTTAGTTATTTGATATGAAACTTTGCCTATTTGGTTTTTTCAAAAATTTTTCAAATCATGTTTCCCTGGATTAAAATTGGCCCCCCCCCAGGGGTAACTTGATTGTACATCGGAAAATCTTCCAAAAAAAATCTAAAAATCATCAGTTTGAAATTTGAAACATGTATTAAAATTTACTCGGGAGGGGTTTCCGGGGTTCATCATCCCCTTTTTTAGACCCTTTAAAATTTAATTTTTTTAACTGAATTTAAGGTATCAAAATTTTCCCCGTTTACAAATAACGGGCTATATATAGTGGTAAAGGGGCCCGCAATTTGACCCCGGGTTTTGACCTTTGTTTTTTAATACTTGATTAGGAAAACCCCTAAATTGAAAGGGGGGGCCCATTTAAACTTCTTTAATACGCAATGTATAAAACATACATGCAACCCAAAGCCCCCCTTTTTCTAAATAAAAATAATCGAAAAAAATAATCGCCTAAGGTAAACCATCGCGTATAGACTACTATGCGGCTTTTTAAAAAACAAGGGAAAAAAATTTAAAGCAAAGGGAGCCTTTTGGGGGGTGTATTCAGGTATTCAAAAATAGGGGGGGGGAAATTTTTTAATTGTTTGGCTTTTAGAAACCTGAAAAAGTACCTTATCTTATAAGACCAAAGTAGATCCCATTTCAAAAAAGCAAATTTAAAAAGAGCTTGTTTTTCCGGTTTTGTATTTTTTTTTTAATTTGTTTCATAAGGGGGCAGTCTCCTTTGAGAAAAAAAATTTGTGATTAAAATTTTTTTTAAGGTTGTCGGGTTAAAATGTTTGCCCCATATTTCATTGCAAAAAAAACATGCTTAAAAAAAAGTGGCTTTTGGTGGGCCCAACAATCTGAAAACTAAATTTTACCCTTAAAATTTCAATTATTAGGAAAAAATTGGAAAAAAAGTCCTTATCATTAAAGACAGTTTAAACGGGTTCCCTTGTAAAAAAGGACAAATGGAAAATAGCCCCTTTGGCTTTTAAAATTTTGGGGACAAGTGCCCAAATTTTTAAAGTCTTTGGCATTTAGACAAATGGACAAATAATCTCTGCATTAGGACAAATGCACAAACAGTCTTTGTCATTAAGACAAATGGACAAGTAATATATGCCCTTTTGTTATTGGGTAAAGGGGCCTAACAGTCTGTAATTAGGCAAAGGGAAAAATGGCCCTTGTCATTAAGAAAAAAAAGGAAATTTAAATGTCTAAATTTTCCACTAGAATAAATGGACAGAAGTCGGGCGGGGGGGGAACAAATGAAAAAATAGTTTTAATACTATGGAAAAATTGGGGGTCAGTAGTTTTTGTCACTTTTTGGGCAAATTTTTTGTCATTACGACAAGGGGACAAAGGGTTTTTTGTCTTTTAAACAAAGGGAAAAAAATTTTAGGAAAATTTTGGACAAAACCTTTTTAATGTGTATAAGGAAAAATCGGAAAAAATTGCCCTTTTTTAGGTTTATTTGTACAAAATTTTTCTTTCCCACTGGGAAACCATAATAATGGAGAGGGGGGTTTTTTTTTGTTGGGTTTAAATTTCAATGGAAAATTTTATATTTTTTGCCAAAAAGAACAAATTTGACAATTTGTTTTTAGTTTTAGAAAAAAAAAAAATTTTGGAAACTTTTTAACAATTTCTTTGAAAATTCAGGTAAATCAAAAAATCTTAAATTTAAAATTAAAAGTTTATGCAAAAAAAATGACATGGGAAATTTTATTTTTTTAACTTTAGAAAAATAAAAATGGAATTTAATAAAAATTTGGTTACTTCGTTTTTGTCCATTTGAAATTGTTAAAAGATGGGACACTTTATAAAAACGGGCGGGTTTTTTGTTCTTTTTTAATTTGATTGAGCACTCAAAACAAAATTTGGGTAGATTTTTAAAACTTTTTGATAAAAAATTTTAAAGGGAGATAATTTCTCAATGAAATTTTGGTTTCCCTTTTCCGAATGAATCGGCTCTAATAACAAAAATCGGGCAAAGCATTTTTTAAATGAACAAAAATGTGGGTCTAAAAGGAAGCAAAAACCTCCCTTTAATTAAAAGAACAAAAAAAAAGGTAAAAAAAAAAACCCTGGGAAAAAATAAATGGGGTTCCAGTAAGAATTTGGTTT
Source organism: Mercenaria mercenaria (assembly GCF_021730395.1). Taxonomy (NCBI): domain Eukaryota; kingdom Metazoa; phylum Mollusca; class Bivalvia; order Venerida; family Veneridae; genus Mercenaria; species Mercenaria mercenaria. The sequence continues at coordinate 63,519,307 of NC_069374.1, forward strand.
TTAAATGAAAAAAAAGGTTCTTGTTGTAACCCTGAACCTGTCTAAGTATTTTAGCAAAAAAATGTGTGTTCATTTGAGTTTTGGGAAAAATTTAAAACCAACTAAAGGGGATAAAAGTTAATGGTTTATTTAGGGAAAAAGAGAGTTCTTCTTAAGCCCAAGTTTTTCCCCCTTGGGGGGGTTTTATTTTTTTTAAACAGCAACACTAACAAGTTTTCTTCCATCAAAATAATGGTTGTTTTAGAAAACCCCCTTTGATTTTCCGATTCGGGTTTAAGTGCAAAACCGATTTTAAAATTCGAATTTCCCTTTTTAAAAAAATAAATCCCTCAGCCCCCCCAGTTAGCTCATTTTGGAAAAAGACAGTTGATCAAAGGTCACACTTTTTAAACCCCCGGAGTGTGGGGGAATTTAAAAAACCGGGCGGGGAAATAGAATATTTTTTCGGTCTTTTTGAGAACAGCAAATGTCTTAAAGAATTATAACAGTCAGGTGAATGCATTCCCAAAGGGCTGCTGAAACTAATTTTTTGGGGTTTTTAACTGTTTCTTTTTAAATTTTTTCAGAAATTTTAAGTTGAATATGCAGGAATGTAAAAAACCCTGAGTTTTTAAAATTTTAAGATCTTTAGAAACGTTTCCACTGAACTTCAAAGGGGGAGGGGGGGGAAATATAGATTTTAATTTTTCAAAAATTTTCCCTTATCCCGGTAATTTTCCCAAAAAAAAATTTATTTATTTTCTTTGAAATGCCTTGAAAGTTGCATAAAACCCAATTTCATCAAGCAAAAACTGAAATAAAATTTTTCAGCAATTTGTATTTTAATTTTAAAATTTTTTCTTACTTTCCCCTGTAATTTTTTACGGGCCAATTTTCTCCCAAAAAATTTAAAGTGGTGAAATTTTTCAGAAATTTTAAAGGGAAGAATCCTGCTTAATTTGTACTCACCGAGTTTCAAGATGATAGAGAATTGTTACCTGAATTAGATTAGTTCTGGAAAAAATGTCTGTTGTCCCCAGAGGTTTTCTGTCTTGTGGGAGTATAATATTTGTAGACAGTCATTTGTTGTTAGCTCACTTAAAGCACAAAGTGCTCAAAGTGCTCAAAGGTTTAACTTTTGTGTTTCGTTTTTGTTTTCAGTGGGCCTTGTCGTCTGTCATCAACATTTTAAAATTTTTTTAACCCCTCTAGGGGTCAAAATTTTTGGGCCCCAAATTTTAAATGAAACTTGGTCAGAATTTTACTCCAAAAAAAATCTTGGACGATTTTGGGAAAAGGGATTATCGGGGTTTTCAAAAGGTAGGTCAAAGGTTAAATAAAAGGGGAAAAGTTTTTGTTAATCTCTAAAAGGCCCACATTTGTGACTATATTTTCAAAAAACGGGGTTCAAAAAGTTCATCTTGAAAATTTTTTTAAAGGAAAAATTTCGAAAAGGTCATGTGGGCTTAATATTGGTCACCATTTTAAAACAAGGAAAAACTTTTTAAACACAAAGGGGCCACATTTATGACTTTTCTTAAAAAAGGTCAGAATTTTAATCTTGATGATTTTAGGTCAAGTAAAATCAGAAACTAGGCCCCAGGTAAAATAAAAGGGGAAAGGTTTTTAAACACTTAGGCCACATTTATGAAAATCTTGTTTAAAACATGGCAAAAATGTTAACCTTGATGATCTTTGGGTCAAGATCAAATCGGGGTCGGGGTGGGTAAAAATTAGGTCCCGGGTCAAATAAAAGGGGAAAAGCTGTTAAACTCAAGAGGCCCATTTTTGACCGTTACCGAAAGAAATTGGGTCAAAAATATCTTGATGATCTTTTGGTAAAGGTTGAAATCTGGGCCCAGGGGGGGTCAAAAACTGGTCCCGGTCATATCAAAAAATTTGAAAAAAGTACATTAAACCATTTTTGGGCAATTTTGGTTTTGGTTTTTAAAAATTAGGTTACGCAGGTGTTTCATTGAGAGATATTGAAAATGCTAATCTTTATTTTTGTCTTTTTTTTAAATTTCCTCATTCCTGGTTCGGAAAAAATTTTTTTGTCTCAAAATCTGGGCAAGTTTAATATAAATCTAGTTACTGGTTCAATTGTAAAAAATTTTTTTTAAACAAACTCTTTAAAAAAATTTTTTTCCCTTAAATATCTTGAAGTTTTGTTTACTCAGGTGATGTTATGGGTTCATTTTCCCCCTCTTTTTTGTGATTTAGGTTTTTTTGTTATACTTACTTATTATCAAAAATTGAAATTTGTGTGTCCAATTTCTCTGTTCCAAAATTATAAATAAAAACGGGATTCGTTTTAGTGTTGTGTCCGTCTTTTCCCCTCTAAAAATTTTCTCCCGTTTCTAAAAAGCGGGGGACATATCAAACCTATTTTCTTCTTCCAGAGAATGATACAGAAGCACTGTAGAAAGTCGTTTTATTTGTGATCATCTGTGCAAGAACTGTAAACATTTAAAGATTTTTGACAGATTTGAAAAAAATAATTAAAAGTTAAACCTCACATATGCAAAGGGGCTAGAGATTTATCCTAAACCCGTTTACCCCAGAATAAACAATGTTTATAGTTTAAAACCCAACTAAATGAAATTTTTCTCACCCCTTAAATTCCTGACCATCTTTTTTTCAAAGCGGGAAAAATGAAAAAGGAACTCAAAAGACAAACCCAAACAGTGTCCTTTTTAAAAAATACAAAACTTGTTTGTAGACATATTCTGCGGGGTGAGAGGGATTTTTAACCAAAAATATAAACTTTTGACCCTTACAAAAAGCCAAAAGGGGTTTATAAAATTTTAAAAAATTTGGAAGTTGATTTTTGGTTTGCAGCCATTAGATTGCTAAGAAATTTTAGATGTTTCGATCATTAGTACAGTTTTGTTTCTTTTTAAAGATTTTAAAAACAGACGCTGTAAAGTGAAAAATTTTTTTTTCCTTGGGTAAATTTAAAGACCAGTAAAAAACTATACATAAAAAATTTTGAATTTTTTTTAAAATTAACATTCCCCCAAATTATTTTCCTTTATATTTTTTGCACATACTTTGATGCAAAAATGGGTTTAAAGAAAATTTTTCTTAAACCTTTTCAGTAGCATTACCCAACATCTACATTTCACTTAAAATTTTTTGGGTTTTTTAAACAAAAAAAAATGTTGTTGGTGCATTATTTAAAATTCCTTCGAAAATTCTAATTTTCGGGGGTTTTTTCTTGTTTGGGATCATTACATATTATTTTTAAAAATTCGGGTTAACGCCAATTTTAAGTGTCTGTAAAGCCCGGGTCTGAAGAAATTTTACGCATTTTTTTTTCCATGCCTTGAGGTAAAATGTGGGAAATTTTGGAAGGTTATATGAAAAGAAACCTGGCTCCAATTTCATAAAAAAAATTAAAGTAATTATTTAAAATTGATGTTTCAAAAAAAACTGTGCCAATTTGATATTCTTTTAAACTAGGACCACACAGAACATCATTATAATGATGATTTATTGTTGTTACCACATAGAATATCATATTACTTATGATGATTCCTTGAAATGTGTCTACGTGGACTGTATTTTACGGGTTTTTTTTCATGGAAACTGTGCCCAACACAGAACTTCAGATTCTTAAAAATTAAATTTTAAAAAATTTTAATTTATAGCCAAAGAGTTTTTTTAAAACTATTTATGTATGATGGGCCGGTTTTTTATAGGGTCTTTCGTAATAATTTCCGAGGGCACTGTGACCCCGAGGGAAATTATTTGTACGACATTTTTCCCCCAAGTTTTATAAATTTTTAAAACCCCCTTTTGATTGCTATAAATTTTTTTCAATTCAAATAATTGCCCTGAATCTAAAACAGTAAAAAAATATACTAGCGCTTTTCAGTTTTTTTGGGTCCAAAAAAAGCATTGGGCGTCACCCCCATGTTAACGTGACATCATTCTACCGTAAGAGTGTTTTTTAAAAGAGAAAAAAATTTTTTAAAGATTTTTGAAAATCTTTCTTTAAAGATGATTTACTGAAACTTTTTCCAAAATAGAACAAATACTAATATAACAGTTTTCAATTTTAAAAAAAAGTGATTTTTTGAAACTCAAAGTGCCCCGAGTTAAACAAAGGTCTTAAGTTGTTTTAAACAGTAAGTTCTTAACTTTTTGCTGCTAAATTTCTAAAAAAAATGATCCCGAATTTAATTTGCGCAGTACCATTTAATTTTTCGAAAAGGCCCTTCACTTTTAAAAAATTTTCTTTACCAAAAAACAAACCCGTGTTGACCATGAACACCAGCATGGAAGGGGGAGGGATTTGGTTGCATGGGCACAAAGGAAAAATCCCCTTGCCGCAAAAAGGTTAAAGGTTAAAAAAACACCCCTTTCTGAACAATATTTTTATATTTACGTGTTTAAAAGTGGTGATGAAAGGTTTTCCTGTCAAGATGACAATCACTTTAAATATTTGTTTTAAAAAAATTTTCTGCTAAAATATGAAAATTTTTCACAGAAATAATTTGGGTTTATATATACACTGTCAGTTTTAAATGTCTATAATGTCCTTAAAAAACAAAAAAGTTGGGTGTAAACTTTGGGTTGGGAAATCTTTAAGAAATGAATTTGGGGGGGGACAGTATCTGGGTTTAAATGAAAGGCCCTGGGGCCCCTTTCTACAGTTTGGACATTCATTCATTGATTATTTGTTTGTATGTTTCTTTTTTAGCTTTAATTTTTTTTTTTAAAATTAAAAAAGGTGGGAAAAGCACTTTGTAAAATTTTTTTACAAACCCGCATTTTTGATTTTGATATCGATCAAAGTAAAGGTTTTCCCCCGGGGTGAATGTGTAAATGTTTTCTTGGTTACTAGTGAAACCCTTTTAGTATGACTTTGCAAACATTACCATGCACGTTGTTTTTTGGGGCCAAAAAATTTAAAAAAAGAAAAAAAAAATCGGTTTATTTTCTTTTTTAATTTTTTTTTCTATTTAAAGAGTGAAAATTAAAAATCTTTATGTGGGATTTACAAAGGGCTCGGCGTAGAAGTAAATTTTTCCCCTTTTATTTTCAAAATTTTGAAATAAAGGGGAAAAAACGACAATCTCAATTTTTTTTTATATTAGAAAATTGGGGGAAATTGGGCTAATTTAAAGGATAAACGGCTCAAATTTTTTTGCCAAATTTTTTTTTATTTTCAAGATAAAAATTTTTTTTTGATTTGAATTTAAAAAAATTTTAAAACCCTTTTTCCATCCATTATTTTTTAATTTAAAGGTTTTTTTAAAATAAACCCCCAGTAAAATTTGACGTCAAAAAATAAAAATCTATCAAACTCGCAATAGAATAATATGGGGTGAACAGATAAAAAAAATTTTTACTCACGATTTGTTTGTATGTGCATAATAAAGAAAGAAATAGCAAAAAATCAAGCTTCAAGAAATTTTTTATTAGGGATTGTTCTTTTTTTAAAAATTTCTTTATGTTTTTGGTATTTTTTGATGTTAACGTGACATATTACGACTCTTCCCGTGTAGAGGTTTTAATTTTTAAATTTATTCTGTTTTTTTAAATTTAGAAATTTTTTTACTGGAAAAAAAAACACTTTTTTAAAAAATAAACCCCCCTAAAAATAAGTGAAAAATTTTTTTGCAAAATCAAATTTGTTTTTAGAATAAAACAAAAAGGCTATTGAATGAAAAGAACTCAAGCGTATCTGCTTTTAAAAAATTTTTTATAACTTGGGGAAAAAAAAATTTTTTGCATTTATTTAAAATATTTTTTTTTCCCGTAATTTTGTATTTAAAATTAAATTAAAATACATCATAGTTTTTAAAAAGAAAAATTTGGAAAGGTTTAAAAATGAAAGACATATAGTCCCCTTTTAGATTTTAGAATTTTTATTTAAAAATTGATATAGGTTTGTTCCACGCAATGCAACGACCCAAAAAATGTTTTCATACGTTTAGTAACTTTTTCTTTTGGGTTTTTTAAAAAAAAAAATTGCACAATTTTTTTCAAATAAAATTCCCTTTTTTTGGGCCCCCTAACATAAATTTTAAAAATTTTAAATTTTTAGGAAGCCCCTGGAGGGACAATTTTATTTCCCAACTTTTCCCCCTTTTTGATTCTCACTTTTGCCCCCCCCGGGCTTCCCTACTTATCAAAATTTTTAAATTTAACCAAAAGATTTTTAAGGTGTACCAATGAAATTGCAAAACTGTCCCCCTTTTGAATTTCAACAACTGGGAGTTTTTAAAAAAAATGAAATTTTGGGAAAAAAAAAAGCTACTGTATATGGCACTTACAATGCGCTTTAAAAAAAACATTAAAATTGGGACATTTTCATTTTCATTTCCCATCCAAAAAATAATGACAGTGAGTTCATTATTTATGACCCCTTTTGTTTTCACTAGGACTTTTTTCCCAACCCCTTTTTCAGTTAATTTTTTGCGTAATTTTTTGCTCAAGAAAGGGCATCTAATTTTTGTGTGTGAGGCGGATTTTAAAAATGCGCATGACAATTTATTCCCTTCCCTTGAAAATCCAAAAGGGGGAAAATCGGGGTTTTTCCTCCATCGTCAAAAAACTTGGGGAAAACCGCTATAAAGACTAAAAAATTTCGTCAGTGTGACGTTAAATTTTCAACATCTGTCTGTTTAATTTTTGTTGCTAAAATTGGGAAAAAAGTACAGGTTGCCCCATGATGATTTTTTTTGAGCCCCAACCTTTTTCTAACCCCCCCGTTAAATGTTACTTTACCTTAGGGGATAGAGGGCCAATTTTTTTGTCCCCAGAATCGATCTCAGAGTAAAAAAAAAAAGTTTTTAAAAAAAATTTTCGATGATTTATATTGGGGCCAAAAAAAATTGCCAGACAGATGGAGGGGCGGACGGAAATACCAAAGTTGCATGCATCAACCCCTCACACATGAATATTTCCCCTTTTTTCTATATGACATGGGAAAAAATTTTTCTATTTAAAAAATCAACGTTGTGCCAATGTTGGGCTCAACCCATGGGCTGAAGGATGTGGGGGGGGGCAGGGGGTGGGATATTAGTAAAATTTCGCCCGGGAAGACAAATAAATCTAACTTTCATTAATTCATCACTTTTTATCTCAGGTTTATTTAAAACAATTATTTTTGTTTTTGGGGAAGGGAAAATTGGGAAAAAATTTTTTTTTTTATCTTTGTTTTTTTTTTTGCTCACCGTTTACAAAATGACAAGGTGAGCTTTTGTGATCGGCGGTGTCCCCTTCGTTTCGTCGTGGTCCTTTAAAATTTTGCTTGTGACCCCCTAGAGGTCACATTTTTTTGGGATCTTTTTGAAAGTTTTGGGCCCGGGAAAGTTCATCTTGATGGTATTAGGTCCCAAATTCCCCAAATGGGGCCGTGCCCTCAAAAAATAGGTCAGTAGGTTTTTAAAAAAAGGGAAAAAAATTTTGACCCTCTAGAGGCCAAAATATTTTTAAAGATTTTTCTGGGAAAAATTTGGTAAAAATTCACCTTTTTATGATATCTGGTCAAGTTAAAATGGGGGCAGTGGGTTCAAAAATGGGCAGAAGGGTTAAAAAAAGAAAAAACCCTTTTGCTCTCAAAAGCCATATTTTTCATGAGTCTTCCCTGATATTGGTCAGAAAGTTTTTCCTTGTTTATATCTAGGGCAAATTCGAAATTTGGTACATAGGGGCAAAAACTGGTCAATTGGTCTAAAAATAAAAACCCCTTTTGACCCTCTAGAGGCCCTATTTTTTCAAAGGGTTTTTCATGAAAAATTTGGCCCCGGAAAGTTCACCCTTTATGAAAAACGGGGCAAGTTTTTAAAAAACGGGTCCCTGGGGTTTAAAAATAGGTCCGTAGACTAAAAAAAAAAAAACCTTGTGACCCTCTAGGGCCATTAATTTTTAGAAATCTTCATGAAAAAATTGGTTTTGAAGGGCACCCTTTATGATATCTAGGTCAAGTTCGAAAAATTTTGGGCATGTGCGGTCAAAAATATTTAGTAGATTTTAAAAATAGAAAAAAAATTTTTGACTTTAGAGGCCCTATTTTCAAAGGTTTTTCAAAGAAAATTGGGCAAATGTTCCCTTGATGTTTAAGGGCAATTTTCGAAACTGGGGACTTTTCCAAAAAAAGGTCAGTTTGGTCATAAAATAGGAAAAACCCTTTTGATTTAGAGGGATATTTTTTTAATGGAAACTTTATTTAAAATTGGTCAGGTGTTTACCCTTTGGGAAACTAGGGGCAAGTTTCGGGAAAGGGGCCGGGGGTTAAAAATAGGTCAGTAGATCTAAAAAAAAAAAACCTTGTGCCTTTTCTAGAGGGGGGGGATTTTTATGAAACTTCATGAATATTGGTCAAATGTTCACCTTGAGTATTTAAATAGGTTTGAAATGGGTCACGTGGGGTCAAAAAACTAGGTTCCCCCCCCCCGTGGTCTAAAAATAGAAAAAAAAATTTTGACCTTCTAGAGGCCAAAAATTCTCCCAAAGATCTTTTATGAAAAAATTTGGGGAGAATTTTTAGCCCTTTATGATATCTGGTTTAGGGGTTTTTAAGGCATTTCGGTCAAAAACAAAGGGCAGTAGGGGGAAAAAAAAAAAACCTTTTGACCCCTCTAGAGGGCCCTATTTTTTCCAAAGAGATCTTTATGAAAAATTTGGGGAGAATGTTCACCTTTATGATATCGGTCAAGTTCAAAAGTGGGTTTATGTGGGGGCAAAAATATTGGGCTTTTGGGCAAAAAAGAAAAAACCCTTTTGCCTTCCCAGAGGCCAAAAATTTTTCAAAGGATTTATGAAAAAAGGTCAGAATTTTTTTCTTGTTTATACTAAAATCAATGGTTCCCCAAAAAAGGTCATTTTGTCAAAAAATAGAAATAACGACGTCATTTTCAGTTAAAAACTTTGGGGCATGTGGGGGTAGGTGAGCGATTTTAGGACCTTTTTGGTCCCCTTGTTTTTGTTTTTTTTTTTTTTTTTTTTTTTTTTTGAGTGGGGGAGGGGAGTGGACGGAGGGGTTGGGTTTGGAGGGTTTTGGGGTGAAGGCGAAAAACCCTTAAAAAGGAAAAAGGGGTCTAATTTTTTATATATCAGGCTAAATTTATTTTTTTAGCAAAATTCCCTTTAAAACATTTTGGAAGCGGGTTTCATTTTTAAAAATGAGACTGCGGAAGGGTGGGGGCCCCTGCTAATTTTTAAAAAAATTTCCCAAAAAGCGTGCCCCAGATAATATTTCTTGCACACGAATAATTGTCGAGAACGAGATTTAAATGTAAAGACCAAAGGATAAGATGTCGTTCGCGCGAAAAAATTTAAAACTTTTAAAAAAAAAGATTTTTCCAATTTTTTTTTTTCCTAAAATAAAAAAAAAAATTTTTCTTTTGTAGTATATCCAAAAGTACATTCCCCTTTTAAAAAATTTTTAATCCCAAAAGTTTTGCTCCTCCCGAATTTTTATTTATCAATGTAAAAATAAGCTGAACTGAAATGAAATGATCAAAAATTGCTTTAAAATTGGGCGCTCAACAAAATAAAAACGAGCTCTTTTTTTTTAATTTTAAATAGCAAAGGTAAAAAAACATGGGTGTATAAATCTAAAATGTATATATTTCAGGGAAAGTATATAATTTTTAAAAAGGGAAAAAAAGGTTTTGTCCCCCCACTATACTTTTAAAAAAAAAAAAAAATTTTAATGCGGAAAAAGGGTTCCCGTAAGACTTGTTTTTATCCTACACCCTTTATTGAATCTGTTTTTTCTATGGTTTATTTTTCAATGTTGTCATGAGATTCTTCTTTTTTTTTGGGTTTTTTCTTGGGTTTTTAACAGTATTTCCCGTATGTAAGGTGGACAGTTGACCAAACAGTCTTCCTGGATTCTGTACCCTTTCAAACTTTCCGCTAAGTAACTGCCAAATTCCCCCAAAAGAATCGGAGGTGGGGGACGAATGATTTTTAGACAATGTCCTTTTTTTATTTTGGCAAGGAGAAAGTGCGCCTCGCTTAGGGCCCCAATCACGAACCCGCGATCCCCAGAAAACTGCGCTATCACTACTGGGCCCAAGCGGGCAGGCGGGCCCGAGATCCTTTTTAACGTTTTCCTTTTTCATTCTTCAGTTATTTAAAAATTTTTAAAGATTTTCTTTTCGTTTAAAAAATTTAAAAATGGGATATTTTAAAAGATGAATTTGGGTTTTTCCCACATGATGGCACATTTTTTCCCCGATTTTTAAAAAAGAATGGAAAAAGAATTTTTATTTAAATTAATCACGAATTATTTTAAAAAGAATTTTAGAAAGGTTAAAAAATTTTCAATTTTTTTAAAAATTTTTTTAAACATTTAATTTTTTTTATTTTTTTATTTAAAAAAATTTTTGGGAAAAAAAAATTTGAGCCCTTTTCCCCCTTAATTTAAAGAGGTTTTCGTTTTTTTTAAAAAAACTGGGAAAATTTTTTGGGGAATCGTTTTTTTTTTATTTTTTCCCTCGTTTTTAAAACAAAAGTGACAAATTTTCAAACCAGTGCCGTAGACCTTTGTATAAAAAACCATAAAGATTAATTTTATGCGTAAATGAAAAAAAAACAAATGAGAGGGAAATTTAAACCAATTTTTTTTTGTTTTTAGTGTGGGGGGCCAAAAAGACGGGCAGGGAATGTTTGCAGTCTTTGCTAAAAGGTTTTACTAAAAAAACCCAAAAAAAGTTAAAACCCCTTCACGCCGGGGGGTAACTTCTACTTTAATATATATCCCAAAAAAATATGCGGGTTGTAAAAAAAAACAAAATGCCAATTTTTACCTTAACTTCAATTTTTTTTTTAGGTTTTTTAAATGACTGTATGAAGTGTATTTTATATGGAAAAAATTTGTAACCCCCCAAATGCCAAAACCTAGGGTCCATGCTCCATCCCCACCTTGATTAAAGTTTGATGTACTTCCCAAATTGATCTCCCGTTATTACTCATTGGATTTACTAGATGTCTGTTCCACATCATCACCAGCATCATATGAAAACATACTGGAACTGGCAATGAAGTGATTTTCAAATCTGTCTTTCAGTAGACTTTGCTCTAGCATTCTTTCAGTATACTTTCCCAAAATTATCAATATTAATTTTTTAAATTAAAAAACACTTCCCTTCCCATTTAAATTATTTCACTTTTTAAAAAAAAACTGACTTTCCAATAAACCCGTGTCCTAATTTTTTAAATTTGGGAAACCCTACTGGGTAGTCATTAGCCCCAACGGGGTAATGAAGACAAAAAAACCCCCTTTCCCCGCCAAGATCTAGGCCCCTTTTAAAATGAAGCTAGGGTGGATGGGGGTTTTTGCACATTTAAAGCCTCTAAAGGGTCAAAATTCATCAACCAAGCCCCCCTATGGTTTCTTTTTTCCCGGAAATTTTTTAAAGATTGAATTAACTATCACAATGGAAATCCAAAATTTCCCCTGGAAATCTTAAAATTTCCGTTTTGGGAGTGTAAAAAGTTTTCGTGAAATTGGGGTTATGTTGTTATATTTTCTGGTCCCCCTGGGGTCAGGAATCAATTCGTTTTTCTATAAAGATAGAATTTGGTAAACAGGTGGGCCTTTGGGGGATTAGAGTTATGGCAATTTCATAACCTTTTCATGAACAGGGCGCTTTTAAATTTTCTTAAAATTTGGGTTTGTCCTAGGGCACTTCCCAAAGGTTTTTATTATTGATTCATTAGATATCACAAAAGTTGAAAAGTTTTTTATTTTAAAATGCCGTCAGTGTTTTTAAAAGTTTCCCCATACTTTATTCAGTGTTTTTTTTTCTCACCTAAGCAAATAGGCTCAAGATGGTGTTGGGGAACCGGTTTTTTATTTGGCCTCCCTCGGTTTTCCATCGAGCATCAAAAATTTGCCTTGTTAAACACCAAAAGGGCCCCAGTTGTGAACCCCAAACTTTATGAAATTTTGGGCAAATTTTTTTGTCTTGATGATCTCTATGTCTTTTTAAAATGGGTCCCTTGGGTCAAAAATAGGGCAGTAGGGAAAATAAACAAAAAAACTTGTTTTAAAACTCTAGAGTCCCCAGTTTTTAAATTTGAAATTCTTTAGTTTTGTAGGAATGTTTGTCTTGATGATGGATCAAGTTTTTAAAGTTGGTCCCGTGGGATCAAAAAATAGGTTACCCCGTCAGGGGTTTAAAGGAAAAAACTTTTTTATACCTTAATGGCCCCATTTATAACCCCCAAAATTTATGAAAATTGATCCCGAAAGTTTATTTGATGGTTTTTAGCCATGGGCGAAACTGGTTTTCCGTAAATACCCCTGTATAATGCGCAGTTTTTTGACCCCCCGGCCCCCCCCGAAACGTGGGTGCGAAAAATACACAGGTATAGACAATTTTCCCAAATTCCCAAAAAAAGTTTTTTTACCGATGTTTCCCCTTTTGGTAAAGGGGGAAAATACTCCCCCCGTTTCGGGCTCCCCCTAAAAAACTAAGATTTTTGTTAATTTCCCTAAAAAAATTTGAATTTTTTATTTTTTTTTTAAACAAAATTAATTTAAAAAAATTTTTTAAAAATATTTTGAAAGAAAAAAAATGTTTTTTAAATTTACAAAAATTATGGGTTTCAAAAAAAAGATGAGAATTATCTTTTTAACCCAGGATCAAACTGTGAAAAATAATTGACACGGGTGAAAAGTGATTGCCGGTTTTACTGGGTTTAGATGTGACAAAAAAAACTTTTACCCCCCTTTTGTTTTTCAGTTTAAATTTAGAAGCTTTGTCATTTTTTTAAGTCCCCTTCCCAAAAAATTGAAAACAGCTGCTATTTATTTTTTTCCCAAAAAAAGTGAATTAAAAAAAAGGGAAAAAACAAATATAACAATAATTTTTGGGGTTTTTTTTTGGAAAACAAAAAAATCGATAGTACCCGGGGGGGACCGATGCGCTTACCCCCGTGGGGATAAAAATTTTTACCGGGTTTTTCGATTTTTAAAAAACTACTTTTGTTTTTCCCCTCCACCTCAAAAATTTACCAAATTTTTTTTTTTTTTTTTTTTTTTTTTCCCCAGGGTTTTGGACTAAGATCGGGGGTGCGCATTATACACGGGTGCGCATTATACACGGGTATCTACGGTATGTGAGATCACTAAACCAGATCAAAGGAAAATCTTGTTAATGCTCTAGAGTCCACAGTTTAAGTTTGAAACTCATGAAACTTGGTCAAAATGTGTATCTTGATGATCTTTAGGCCAAGATCGAATCTAGGTCACTAGGCCAGATCAAAGGAAAATCTTGTTGACACTCTAGAGACCAAATTTTAAGTTTGAAACTCATGAGAATTGGTCGGAATGTTTTTCTTGTTTAAATCGAGGTCATGTTTGAGTATGGATCATCTGGGGACAAAAACTAGGTCACACGGTCAAATCAAAGAATAACTCTTTGTGTGCAATAGGGGCTGCATTTTTGACTGGATATTGGTGAAATTTGATCAGAATGATGTGCTTGATGAAATCTAGGTCAAGTTCGAATATGGGTCATCTTGGGTCAAAAACTAGATCACCCAGTCAAATCAAAGAAAAACCTTGTGTATGCAATAGGGGCTGTATTTTGCATTTGATGTGCATGGTCAGAATGTTTGTCTCTATAAAATCTCAGATGAGTTTTTATCTTGGTCATGTGGGGTCAAAAACTAGGTCACCAGATCAAATCAAAGAAAAAGCTTGTTTACACTCTAGGGGCCACATTTTTTATTAAATCTTCATAAATCTTGATCTAATGTTTGTTGTCATGAAGTGTTGGATGATTCTGAATCTGGGTCATGTGGGGTTAAAATCTAGATCACTAGATTAAATCAAAGAAAATGCATGTTTACATTCTAGAGGCCACATTTTCAGTCCAATCTTAATGAAAATTGGTCAGAATATTTGTCTCTATGAAATCTAGGACGGGTTAAAAAGTGGGCCAGGTTGGGTCACTAGGCCAAATTGAAGAAAAATCTTGTTTACACTCTAAAGGCCACATTTTTGCTCCAGTCTTCATGAAATTTGGTCAGAATGTTTATATCCTTGAAAACGCAGACGAGTTTGAAACTGGGTCATATGGTTTCAAAACCTGGGTCACTAGGTCAAACATGTTTACACTGTTATGGTGTGTTACTCCGGTGAGCGACCTAGGGCCACCTTGGCCGCCTTGTTAATATTTTCTGGTACATTGACATCATGGACACTCCATTTAATTTTACTAGAATAGAATTCTTCTTAAGCCAGTGCTAGGGGGCATGAGAGATGTACCTCTCATGAACCAAGTCTGCTAGTGTTTTTTTTTGGTTGTGTACTTTGACTATGCTTCAGAAGGATCTTTTAATTACTCTAGCATTGAAGCGATTGGTGTGCTCTGAGTTAAAACTGTTCATATATTATATATAGCTTTCACTTAGATCTACAAATGACCAAATGACCAATTATTAAAACCGGAATGCCAGAATAATGGTAATGAATGTTTGCCTATTAGCAGTGTCAATATTTAGAATACAATAAACACAAGAGGTGTCTTTAAAGAGATGGTAACATTATCCTAGCCTATAAACCTGGTTTTATAGTTTGGTCAATTATTGACGTTCTCTGTTCAAACACAATCAGTACTTTTATGTTGACAGTAAAGAAACGCATTGACGTCATTTGATAGTCTCTGAGCTTGAGTAGGAATTACCAAGTGCTTGTTAACTGCGTGTTGTGTCAATATTTATCTCTTATGATATAAGTCTATGACCAGATATTTTGTAATGTTATGTAATGTTGATAATATTTTGCCGTATTGAAACATTTCTTGTTTACCAGGGTTTCGGAACAAATTCAGCCATTATTATAAACTGGAACAATATATTGAATCTGCCTTAACATGATGGCAGCCAACAAAAGTTTAAACCCTCTACCAATCTTGTTACTACAAGAAATAATGAAAATAGAAAAGAGAAAAAAAACATGGTGCAAAAAATCCCCGAGAATTATGAAGGTTTTCTCTTCACCTCATACTTGTAATATATTGATAACATCATGTTTTGTATCAGTCATGCTGGGAAGCTCTTACATTTCCTTTACAGGATAATGTATTGCTGCATACTGCAGTATGGAGGGAAGCTTAGGGCCTACTTTCTTGTTCATAATTTTAATACGTATTATAAGCAAAAAACAATAATAATTATTGCTTCTACTTAAAATATGTATGTAGCTTATTAGATCTGCATTGAGAAATAATTTTTTTATGTACAAGGTCTGCATTGGAAATGTTGCGAGACTTTATATAGGAGCACGATATTATTCCGTGAAAGAACTGGTGTACAAATTTATAAACCCGGAAGTAGTAATCTGTTAATATAGGCATCTACACTAGGTCTTGATATTATTTTATCAACAGAGGATTTTACAAGAGTATTAAACAAGTTGAATAAAGTAATAAAACTTGAGGCTTATAATGCAGACCATTTCATCCATTTTATTCAGCAAGCTTAATAATTTAATATAATGTGGAAAGACAAAAGATTTAATATTTGTTTTATCAGATGTGAGCTATTCCTGCTGAAACATCCAAATACCTATTATATACAAAGGCCATTCAACCAATGTCTTTTATACAAAAAATGACATCAGTGTTAAAGGCACCAGACCAGAAAGGAAATGCCACTGTACAGTACGTTATACCCTACAGGCTACCCCTAGGTATTATAACTATTAGAACAATGGTCATGTACAGGAAAATGCACTAACACATTTCAACTGTACAGTTTTCTTACATAAAAGACGCAGTTCGATGAATTAGGTACCAAGCATATTGAACAATAAGTAATTTATATTTTCCATTATGCAATTCTGTCACATTGTCTCAATAAATTTCATATTGCTGAGATACTCCACAGTCACATTTTATGCCTTCGTCAATGTTACAGAAAAAACTTGCGTGAACTTCCCTAAATGAACATCCATTCTAGAGGTCACAGCAGTGTGCACATAGTAAGCGAATTGTAAAAAACAAAAACAGAATGCAAAATATACACAGTTATAAATACAATAAAACTCGAAATGATGAATGAAATTCATCTTCAAATGATTTTGAATTTGAAGACATACATTGGTACACATTTGTATTGTTAATCTAATTCACATTGCACATTTATGCTGCTTATACACATTTTAACGTACATGTGTAGTTAAGCGACGACTGTCACATATTTTCACATAAGGCAGTCAGAATAATTTTGCAATCTAGACCGGAACTGCATAATGGAAGGTCATCCAAGTTTTATCTGTAACATTGGTACACAGTGGAAGATAAATTACCACTTGCTCAATATCCAATTAGTACACGTTTACCGAACTGTGCCTTTTAGTTAAGAAATGCGCAATTGAAACGGTAAGTGTATTTTCCAATTTATGGCCATGGTTCTTATATTATACCTAGGGGTAGGGTATTAATCAAAGCACTGAAAGTCCGATGATGCAGTTGAGGTCTTGGTGCATGGTTAACTCATATACTACTATTCAGATGATAAGCAGCTCTAGTTATTGTAATACCAAAATTATGTCATGGCTTAAAAATTATATAAGTAAAAGGAAAATTACTATCATTTATGAATATTTTTACATAAGAACAGACCCACAAATGATATTGTGCTCCTGAAATGAAATTTGTCCATCAGTATGGAAATTTTTTGATGTCTCTGGCCTTATTGCAGATACATGGAGATTGAAATTACATATGTACTATGAGTATTGTTTAGCCTTTAGCCTGCTAGCGGCAAGTGGTTTTGGCTTTGCGACCAGTGTAGACCAAGATCATCTGCACATCCATGCAGTCTGATCATGGTCTGCACTGTTCGCTATTCAGTCTGTAAATTTTCAGTGAAAATACCTTCAGATAACAAATGGTACTGCCCAAATTGAATGATAGACCATTTTAGAAACTTAGCAGGGTTTTAGGGTTCAAACCATCATACTGCTGGTTCCTGTTTATGTACTCTGCTATGTTTTCGATTGTCTTAGAGCAATTTCAGTGTGTATTATCATTCGAAGACAGCTAACACAGAATTTAAGACACCTCATGTTTCTTGTATTTAGTAAGCATGCTTTAATTATACATAAATAAACAATGTCATGTATTTTATTTTTCAGAGACGTTCAGATCTGCAGCGGAAGCAGGACCAAATGATATTCTCAAACTGTATAATGCCAAGGGCAATCTCATTAACATTTCACCTCGTATACCTGACAATACTCCAGAAGCTCGCTACCGGTTACACGTTGTCGCTGCGCAATGTCCTGGTAAGATGGCAATTGTTTCCATGGTTATATATTACTATAGTGTATACACAGACGCATCAGGCAGTGGAGAGGTTGGATACATATGCATTTGTACTTGGTTACAAAACATTGAATAAGCACGTCTTGCTAAACGTTGTTTGATTAATTTGATCGAGTTGTTTACTGCATGTAAATCTACATGTTTAGAACTTCAGATGTTGGTTTTACAAGTACATTTTGAAAAAGTACAGCTAAATTCTGTGAAAATCTTGCAGTGACTTTGACAAATTTACAGAAATTTTGCATGTAACACATATGCTTTTAAGCATTTAACCACAAATTTCATGCCACAGATTTAACAATTTCACTGGTGGTGAAATTTGCAGAACTGTTTTCCTGATATAACAGTAAAAAAAAATTAACAGATGAAATGTGTACTAATAACTTGTGGATATGTTTCAGGTTGTGTTATGGTCATTATATATAGGAGAATTTAAGATTCTTTCTTCCTGATGATAGAAGAATTTAATTAAACATTTATAGGGATGATAGTTGAATTATCAGGAACTAATATTACTGCTCCTGTAATCTATGTGACAATTTTACCTTCATTCTGCTAGGCTGGTACATCTTTACTGACAGCTTCTTCCATTGCAGCAGTATCTCAGTTCTCATGCATCCTGTCAGATTTTTAGCACAGTGTATTTTAACACTGAAGACTTAACCCTTACCCTGCTACATTTCAATCATTGACTTGTCCATCTTTCAATTTGAACAGTACAATTAACTGTTAAAAGGGGTTCTTACAAAGATACTGACTGAATAGCGAACTGTGCAGATCTTGATCAGACTGCATGGATGTGCAGGCTGATCAGGATCTACACTGGTTGCAAAGGCATTATCAGTCCTGTCCAGCATGATAACTCTGTTGAGAAATTCATGAACAGTTCATGAATAATCCTTGAACTATTCCAGAACTTTGTTCATGAACAGTTCACGAATAGTTCATGAAAGTTTGTGAACTACAAATGGGACTTTTTATGGCATCAAAAATTCATGAACTGGGCATGGTTCATCAAGTTCATGAACTGGACTGGTTCATCAAATTCATGAACTGGATGTGTTCATCAAAGTTCATGAATTGATAGGTTCATGAATTTGATGAACCAGAAATTCGCGAATTTGATGAACAGTTCATGAATAATTCTTGAACTATTCGTGAACTATTCATGAACAGTTCATCAACTACAAATGGGACTTTTTGCGGCATCAACTATTCATCAAGTTGATGAACCTAAGTTCATGAACCAAGGGTTCATGAACTGAAAATAACAAGATAAATGGAAAGTTGATGAACCCAGCTGAATTAGAAACAGTGATTTTGACAATAGTGATGTTACTATAGCAACTGCCTGATAAAGCCTGTCTGAGAAAAGCAGGCTTTCTCAGGTCTGTGACTTGAGAACACTTTGCACTGTTTAAACCTGTGATTAAATCCATTTTGCATTTAAAAATTATTACGCCCTCATACAACACTGAAAAAGGTCTTTAAATTTCAAAATATAAAAAAGCGGAAAAAACAACAAAATCCCAAGTGAAATTTTATCCAAAATTCAGTTGCTAGACGGTCTAATTTACTTTAATCTCAAGATTGACATTCAGATTAGATACTAGCTTTGTTTCAGGGTCATGAAAACATGTGACATTTTAAAAGGATTTTATATTTTTAAAATGAACAATTTATGACAACACCATAATTACTTATTTGATATTCAGTATACTCATGTTCCTTTTAAACCATTCCTTCTCATTTGCTGCACAAACTTCTAAAAAATTGCTGAATCACATGTGCAAAAAATTTCCTAGCATGCAACAAAATAATGGAAACTGATCATGTGACATATATTTAATGAACATTCATGAACAGTTCATGAACTTATTCATTTATTGTAAAAGGAAAACCTAAGTTTTTTATGTTTAATGAGTGAACAGTTCAGAAACTCCTTATTGGGTTCAAGAACTGGTACTGAACTAGAAAAAGGTTTTGAATTTTTAGTGCTTTTATTGAATCTTAGATGACTTTTTCTTAAGAACACATCAAGAATGTTTTAAGAATTTAATATTCTTAAACTGCTCACAAAATGTTCATCATTTTTTTTCAAGAATTTTTCTTGAATTCTATAGGTATATTGACATTCATGAAAAAATCTTGATTCATTCTTAAACAAGTTCATGAATATTTCAAGGATTTCTGGTATGAAATGAAAGACATCAATAAATTCACCAACCAAGTATCAGTGTACACCATTATTCTTTTCCAGTGACATTTTCTAAATTGCCAAATAATGATGAAACTTCTGTTAGCTATCCCTAATGTTTAATCAAAATTTTGTACAAATTGCAGACAACATAAAATACAAAATACTTGACTGTAGTAACATTCCTAGTCATATGTATGTTATCAGTAACTCTGGTATTAGCCTTCAGCTGGAAATACTAGAAGCTTTTACAAGTAAACGGATCCTGTTTTATGAATTTTATGAATTTCAGACTTGATTGATCAATTCATAAATTTGAAGTTCATGAACAGTGTATGAACTTCAGGTTCATGAACCATCAGCATAATTGAAATAAAATCAAATACTGCACTGGAGTTCTGAATGAAGTCACTTGTTTGATTACTGAACTTATAATTCGTGAACTTAAAATCATGCACCAAAGGTGAAATTTTTGAAGAACCAGTTCATGAATAATTCTTGAACTTAAGGTTCACAGACAGTTGGTGAACTTTTTCAGGAATAGTTTCATGAACAATTCATGAACTTTTGGTTCATGAACAGTTCACAAACTTTTTGAGGAACATTCATCGCATTGTTCACGAATGGTTCAGGAATGTTCATGAACAGTTCATGAACAGTTCATGAACGCTTATCAGTTCATGAAGTACAGCTCAACAGGGAAGGGTTAATTTTGTAGTTTACTTTCACTTATACTTTACATCTGATATTAACATTATTATATCCTACCCCGCCTTGAAGAATGTTATCCTATAGTTGTTGGTATTCAGTTGAAAAAAAAAGATGAAGTGACAGTGACCTTAACATTTAAAATGGTTACTGATAAAAAAACTTGAATATGTCTTGGAGTAAGACTGTCTATGTTTATAGGATGATTGTGATCAGAAAATGACTTGGGTTCTGAAAGAAAAAGGTCATGGTAAAAGTTACCTTGAGATGGAAAAGGTTTTTGATCAATAGCTTGAGAGCCTTTCTAGATATACAGCCATCAGACAGTATTATTTTCCAGAAAGAAATGAAAATTGAACAGCTTGTAAAACATTTATAATGCCCTACAAAAAATTGTAAATTTACTGTTTGCAAATGGACTGCCTATTAGGCGCAATGCTTTGGAAAGTACAGTGCCTTTAAAATCTCACTATTTTTAAACAAATGTTATAATTTTTTGTGTAGGTACATTTGAAATTATGTCCCTGTGCTGAAAATTTTTCATAACTAGGTTTAATGTAGTTTTCAGAATTGTTTATTTTTATTTCTCATTTTTAAAGGGGGACAATTTTTTTGCAAATATTTTAAGTATCTAATTCTATGGGATAGGACTGGACAAGTAGATTGTTGATAAAGATGTTATTCACTTTCAAAATATTTCTGTACTGCCAAACTTTAAGCTATATAATAATCAAGTATCTTATGAATGAATTTTAACAATTACAAAACTACCATATGTCGGGTTTACCCTTCTGACCTAAATTAACAAATTTTTTGTTATTATGAAGAGGGAGAACACTTTTTTAAGGAACATATGGCGTGAAATGATATAATTATAATGTGTAAGGATTTTCTGCAAAGACAGTTTAGTGTTTTGAAAGAACTGTAGATTTTTCTACATTTCAGGTGATCCACCTATAGCAGAACAACTAGGATTTGATGTTGGTGCAATAGAAAAAAGGTAAAAAACTTTCTGTAATTCTCATGTTAGTAATTACACTCAGACTATCACATTTGATCTCTGAAATAAACAGAATTGATAAAGTTATAGGTCATATGGTGACTTTCCAGCTTTTTGTGGTTGAGGAAGACCTAGGTGTCTCCCCGGTCATTATTTCAGACATGACCGGGTGCCTGTATAGAACCACAGGCACAGAACCACCTACCTTATATTAGCCCGCTTGGTGGCTCCCTCTCCGGAATGAATTCTAACATCCAATCAAGGTTTCCAACCCATAGTGGTGAGGGACAAGTGATTTTTCAGCCATGGAGCCTCTTTCAGGGTTTTTTCTTGCTGTTTTGGGAACATAGCCTATTATCCCAGAAATTGGGAATTTTGACATGTAAATGCTCCAAATTGGGAAATATTTTAGTCCAATAGGATAAAGTAAGGATGTGTTTACACTTGTTTCACATTGTACAACCTCTTTAACATACTGCCATTACAAAATTGTCCATAATTTGGTCAATGTTTGCAATTTTGATGAAGTTTGTTTTCAGAATGTAGGTTGGGTGTTTTTGCACTCATTTTGTGAAAAATAAATACATTTTTTGGCATTGGGAATGTAGCCAAATAACAAAAACGGCCAAGAAAAACCCTGTCTCCACCCAGAAATCCTGCAGAATGTTCAGTACAAAATAGAAATTGTCTTCTGGTCATATGTTTTCATTTTCTAAGAGACTTAAAATACATTGTAGTGATCATAAAAGAGCAGTTTTAAAATACTAGCCACAGTATAAGAAGATAAAGTATCCAGCATAAACAGATGGGCACTTTGGAATCGTTTTTATCAGAGTCTTCCTGCCTTTACATGCTTATTTCCTCTTAATGTCTCTAAGATATTTCCCTGAACACTCACAAATCAAGATGCAATATCTAAACTGCTTAATGCCTTTCAGTAAAAGAAAAATGAGCCGCGCCTTGGGAAAACCAACATAGTGGGTTTGTGACCAGCATGGATCCAGACCAGCCTGCGCATCGGCGCAGTCTGGTCAGGATCCATGCTGTTCGCTAACAGTTTCTCTAATGGCAATAGGCTTTAAAAGCGAACAGCATGGATCCTGACCAGACTGCAAGGATGCGCAGGCTGCTCTGGATCCATGCTGGTCACAAACCCACTATGTTGGTTTTCTCATGGCATGGCTCAAATGCAGATGAAATCAGTGATTAACACATGTTTTAATCCCGCTATACCTTAAGGATCCTTCCTTTGTCACAACAGACTGTTTGTTCATAAGACACAATACTTTGTTTATGATCTTAATTAAGACAGTCTCATGCCAGACTCTTATTTTGACAAATTATTTCCCTTGTTTTTATGTCTATGGTAGTACAGTGTAACTTCCGAAAACCGAACGACCTCCGGACCAGCCTAAAAGTTCGGTTTTTGGAAGTTTCCGGAATTTAGAAGTTTGAAAGTTTGTAGGCAAAGTGGACGTGGTGCACAAGAGTTATGTTTCATAAAAACGTAGGATGAAGGAGATTTTTATCCTTTTTAATTTTACAATTTCATATTAATTTATAAATTAATTAGATAATTAATTAATTATTTACAAACATTAAGGATAATAAATACATAAATAACAAATATAAAAAGAAACAACATAACTTTAATACAATAGCATTTACGCAAACATATTTCGCTTACATTTTACCATCTTTGGACCCAAGTTCGTCAACATTAAATTGTAATTAATGTTGATAATGCATAGTTTAATCGATGTAACTAAATCATTTAAAACATCCATCTTTCTTTCGTTCAAACATTAAGAAAGTTTTTAACACAAACGATATTTAATTCATCACGTTTTCATAAATGGAATACAAATGAAAATAACCGCTAATTACTTCCTTACTTTTGTATCAAATGATCATTGTGATTTATAGCGTGTCAAAATAAACCCACACGCTAATAAAAAACAAAAGAACATGTTGACAGCGTTTTCTGGATTATCAGGTGACACTTTTAAACAAGCAAATATTTTGCTGTTCGGTTTTCAGAAGTCAATTTTAGTGTTAAAATATAAACGGTGCTTCAGAAATCGTCCGGTTTTCAGAATACGGAAGTTCCGGTTTTCAGAGGTTAAAAATATATAGAAATAAGAATAGAAAAAAAACGGGACTTTGAGTTTCGTGCGGTTTTCAAAGGTTTCCGGTTTTCAGAAGGTCCGGTTTTCGGAAGTTACACTGTACATATTAATATTGAAACTTCTTGCTGTTTGACCCACCTTTATATATCTCTGTGAAAAGGGATATATTACATGATCCCCCGGAGCGGATGGCTGGCGGGTGGGTCAAATCCATGAAAGTTGTCCACTCTTTAACTTGAAAAGTTCTTTACCAGTGCTCACCAAACTTAGTCACAATATAAATTGGCATAATATCTCAGCCAAGTTTGTTACCCAGCTGGATTGTCCCAGAGGCTCTGGAGTTATTGACCTTGAATTACTAAAAATTGTGAAAAATGACAGTGTACACTTCTCTTACTTGAGTAGTTCATATCAGGTGAACAGCAAACTTTGTCATACTGATTATGTGTTCAAGATCTCTTTTAATTTCAATAACCAACTGGAACACCAAACAAAGTGAACACCAAACTTTGTCATACTGATTATGTGTACAAGATCTCTTTTAACTTCAATAACAAACTGGATCCTCCAAATCTCTCTGGAGTTCTGGTTCTTGAAATACTCAAGTTTATGAAAATTGACAGTGTCCTATCTTTAACCTGAGTAGTTCTTATCAATCGCTCACCAGACTTGGTCATTAATATTATGGATAGAGTATCTTTACCTTGTTTGATAACCAACTGGATCTTCAGAGTTTCTCCTGAGTTATGTTTCTTGAATTACTCGAAATTGCAAAAATTTACAATTTTCGCTCTCTAACTTGAGCTGTTCTTATTCAGTAACCATCTAACTGATGACAATGTTTATGGGCATATCTCAGCAAGTTCAATAACCAGCCTGATTGTCACAGAAGTTCTGGAGTTATTTTCCCTGAATTAATGAAACTTGTGAAAATTGACAGTATTCACTCTCTAACTTGGGTATTTCTTACCCAATGATCTGCACCCTTCTTGGTCACATTTTTTTTATGGGCATAATATCTCAATCAACTTTGATATATCCAGTTTTGAACTATGGCCCATGCTTTATTTAAAATTGCAAAAATTGACATGTCCAATTTATAACTTTTTTAACAATTTTTATCCAATGTTCACCACAATCTTGGCCAAGTTTGATAGCCAGGTGGATGGTCTTTGTTGCTTGTGAGTTGTGACCCTTGAATTAATTGATATTGAGGAAACTTGCAACTAGTCTGCTGTTTTAAAAGTCAAAAGTAATTTGCTGCGACAGGCAATTATTGTGACAGTTTGCCAACTCCAGCATTCCATTTATGGGTTTTCTTTTAGTTCTTTACATTCATATTGTACATCAGTAACTATATAAGGAACTACAAGGTTGGTGATCCTAGGAACTTTCTTGATACTGTAAGTGTATATGAATTCGCTGAGACAAATTTTCACGGAACGGGCCATTTTCGGCATTGTAGATATTTTTGCGCATAGGCTTAAAATCATAAATTCGTGCATGGCAAAATATCCACTAAGGAAGGCACTTAAAAGAGTATAAAATAGATACAAATCGCGACTATGTCAATATCGCGAAAATTTGAAGCCCGCGAATATTTCTATACTTACAGTAATCTAAATTTTGAGTTTATTGTCAAAAAACAGTTTTGATGGGTTAGTTTCAAATGTAAATTTCAGGCATTTAAATTTCCAAAATCTGCAGTTTCAACTCTGCTGATGTCAGAATATTTCATTGTCAGACAAGTTGTTTTTGCAACAACATTTTGATCAGGGAAAATGTTAAAAGTGAATGAAAACCTTCAAAAATTGAATTTATTCTAGTTAAATTCAAAACACAAAAACTTTCGGCCACCACCCTCGAGACTGAATGATGAAGATAATGGCATTGCATAACTTGCATCTGGTTATTTTAAGCACAAGTTTACAAAAATCTTATAAAAGAACCGCTGGAATGTAGACATTAGATGTTACTCAAGTTCATACTGGTTCTTATATTATACCATAACATACATTTATAATGTGATCTGGCAATGTTGCATTTAAAGATTTTTTATTCTGTCAATGTTGTTAAGATAAAATATGTCTGATTGATTTTGCAGACTTCAAGCATTAGAGAAACGGGTATTTATCGAAAATGGTGATCTTCCTACAAGTGTATGTGATATTAAGTCCCGAGTGGCCGAGTTCAAAAACAAACTACAGGTAAGCTCAAAGTTTTAATGTAGCTGATTATTTGGAAAAAAAAAAAGATTAATAGATAAGAGTTTTAGATCATTGTGAATATGAAGAAATATGAATACAGTCAGACCATTATATGTAGACAGCCCATAGAGTAATCTAAAATACAGTCTTTGCAGGAGTGATCTTTAAAGACTTTAATATAAACAGGTGAATGTTCACTGCCAGATTAATGTCAGTAGATTGAAGGAGAAACTAGTGATCTTTACAAACAAGTGATCTGTGATTAAAGGTGATCTGTAAAACCAGGTGATCTCAGTTTACAGGTGGTTTATACAGCCAGGTTATATCTGTGTTCATGTGGTCTTTACAGCCAAGGAGGATTTATAGATTGCCTTGACACCCAGTAGAGCTCTTTTTATAGGTCATCTTTATTGCCAAGTGATCTCTGTTTACAATTGGTCTATACAGACAGGTGTTGTCTGTTTACAGGTGATCTTTGAAGCCAGGTGCTATCAGATTATAAGTGTTTTGAACAACCAGGTGATCTCTTTTTATAGGTGGCTTTTACAGCCAGAAGATCTCTGTTTACAGGTGGCTTTTACAGCCAGATGATCTCTGTTAACAGGTGGTTTTTACAGCCAAGTGATCTCTGTTTATGGTCTTTACATTCCGGTGAATGCTGTTTATTGATGATCTTTATAGCCAACTGATGTCTGTTTACAGGTGATCTTTAAAGCCAGGTTACTATCAGTTTATATGTGTTTTGTATAGTCAGGTGATCTCTTTTTATAGGTGGCTTTTACAGCCAGAAGATCTCTGTTTACAGGTGGCTTTTACAGCCAGATGATCTCTGTTAACAGGTGGTTTTTACAGCCAAGTGATCTCTGTTTATGGTCTTTACATTCCGGTGATCGCTGTTTATTGATGATCTTTATAGCCAACTGGTGTCTGTTTACAGGTGGTCTTTAAAGCCAGGTTACTATCACTTTATATGTGTTTCATATAGTCAGGTGATCTCTTTTTATAGGTGGTTGTTACAGCCAGATGATCTCTGTTTACTGGTGGTTGTTACTGTACAGCCAGGTGATATCTGTTTACAGGTGGTTGTTACAACCAGGTGATCTCTGTTTACAGGTGGTTGTTACAGCCAGATGATTTCTGTTTACAGGTGGTTGTTACAACCTGGTGATCTTTGTTTACAGGTTGGCTTTACAACCAGGTGATTTCTGTTTACAGGTGGTTGTTACAACCAGGTGATCTCTGTTTACAGGTGTTGTTTTTACAGCCAGGTGATCTCTGTTTACAGGTAGTCTTACAAACAAGTTTGGCAGTAATTTTCTGCCTAGTACATTTGATAAGAGTATTGCATGTCTCAAATTAAACTGGTTTCAGAATAAAGGAACAGAATGAGTATAATTATGTAAATGAAATTACTGTAGTTTGACATTTTATTCCTTTTAAGAAATCAGAGATCATAAGAACTTGCATAAACTCATGTAGTCAAGTAATTTCATTGCAGAAAACTGTTGTGTCTGATTTCTGCCAGCAATTGATGCTGTCATTCTGGCACCTGGGAAAGAATAAAAGACAATGGATGTCATTCTGCATTTTCTTTGTCATGTTAATTGTTCTGTCACTCTTAAAGGAATGAAAAGACAAATTTTGAATTATTTCACTTTATATCTTCTTGGTTTAGCATACATAAAAAGGTCAAAGATGAAATTGTTTCATGTGGTGTCTTTTAGCTCGATATACTTTTCCAGCTCTGACACAGCAATAAAATGAAATTGCTTTACTTGGTGTTTTTTATTGATTTCTTTTTTGGTTACACCAGAATGACCAACTCTTTTGTCTCTTTGGGGTTTTTTTTTTGTACCAAAAAGACATTTCAGAGTTGGCAGAAATCAGCCACAAAGGTAGCTGCATTGATGTGAAGTCAATTGAGCCGTGCCATGAGAAAATCAACATAGTGGGTATGCGACCAGCATGGATCCAGACCAGCCTGCGCATCCGCGCAGTCTGGTCAGGCTCCATGCTGTTCGCTTTAAAGCCTATTGGAATTGGAAAAACTATTAGCGAACAGCATGGATCCTGACCAGACTGCGCAGATGCGCAGGCTGGTCTGGATCCATGCTGGTCGCATACCCACTATGTTGGTTTTCCCATGGCATGGCTCAATTAATCATTCTTTGAAGGGTTCCAAGTAATGGCATTGTGTGTAGACTGTATTACAAACAGAATCTGCACATTATCTGTTTAATGGATCTGCTAAATTCAGTGGAGTCTCATCAGTGAAAATTGAATGTTTTCAGAGAAATGTCATGCAATATGGTGGAAATATTATAGAAATAATTTGCAAGGATTTTTTGAAGTTCAAAATACATTTACACGATTGATCGAACTTAATTCTAATTATGCTTGTTTCTGTTAAAACATTATGCTTACGCTAAAATGATGTCACATTAACATGCCATGACGTTGATGTTTTTGTTGTGTAACAAGAAAGAGCACTACTATATTTTATCTACAGTTTTAGATTAAGGGCATATTTGAATCGAAATAATGTAAAGCAAAATTGTGTTTTACCTAAATTAGTACACTCAAAATCGGTTATATGTTGCTAGAATAATTCACACCGGCTATGCCCTCGTGAAATTATTCCGCGGACGTATAACCTCTTTCTGTGCATTAATTAAACATTAAAACACCGTTTTTCAATATATTATTTCTTAATTACAGAACAGTTGAAATTTGAAGATATAGCTAACTACTTTCTGTGCTTGAAATGCATATACATGTATATAATTATTAAAGTAGACCCCTCTAAAAGTCAAATGTGTAGACATTTATGTTCAGTAACATCAGAAAAAATGGTACCTAGCTCAAATATTTCAGTAGATCAAATCTCTTTTGGAATATAATTAAAATGGAACAGGTTAAGAAAAGTTTAGCCACTATTCAGAAAATCCCAGCAATTCAAAACTGAAGAACTGAAGAAACAATTTAGAGATTTTTAGACAAATTCAGCCATTATTCCGAAAATTAGAATTAGAACTATTCAGACTAATTTGAAAAAAAAAAAATAAATAAAAAAAAAAAGATTCAGAGATTTTCAGACCAAATTTAAAATTTAATTCAGCAATTGGCTTTTGAGTCAGAACTATGCAGACCACATAACTTTATTTTTGTGGTTCAGTGTAATTTGCTGTGAACCACTTTTTCAATGATTTTTCCAATATATCACTAATCTAAGTGCATGCGCTTGTTCTAGTTGCAGTTTGCAGCAGCATGTCAGAATCTGAGCCTGTAACTGCTTGTTTTAATGAAATAGTCTGGTTACAATGATTTAATGAGCAATATTGAGAAATATTGGCGGTATTATTTTTGTAGATCAATGAAATAGAAGTAAGCTAATATAAAATTTCATAATGATCTCAAGTTCATACTTATTTGTTTCATAAATTACGCAACTTTTATTAATCAGTCATCATATTAATTACTTTTACTACCTCACTACTGAGGTAAAAAGGAGCTTTCTGTTTAAAAGTATGATCTTTCAGGTATTTAGTATATTGCATTCAGGGTCCAGTAAACCCACGACCGCCACCACTCAAAGAGAGAGGCACAGTAAGACATAACTAGGCTACAAGATGGTTATACTTAAGAATAATAATCTTTTGTGATGATTATAGATAAAACAGTCAGCTGTATAAATCTGCAGAATTGTTAAATACTCAGCAAGTTCAGATGACCATTGGTAGTTACACTTTCATTACATGGGTTAATGAGGACAAATGGCATCGGACATTCACAGTCATGTCATATACAAAAATTATCAGTTATAATCCATTGAGAGGTAGTCACATGACGTTGTTCAAAGTTATTTGATATTTAAAAGTTTGCAGGGTATCCTTATATCGTCAGTAAGTTTATTTCAAAGGCTTATATATATACAGTAGAGAGAATTTATGCGAACTAAATCACCACCACAATATACCAGACCAATTACGGCAAAGCGCCTAGCAGTATAAACGAACACAAACACTTTATATATATATATATAAAGAAAAAATAAACTTGACTCGGTACAAATTTTTGCTATATATATATATATATATATATATATATATAGTTTAAATGAAATTCAATATGAGAAAATTTTTATTTTACCAAGTAAAATATGAATGATTTACGTGTTTGAAGCACCAACTGACCAAGAGTTGAATATTTTAAATACTAGCAGGAGGAGATAGAGAAATCTGTGTAAATATTTACAGTGAGGTGTTATCAATTGTGAGGATTAGTACAACATTTTGTCTCCTAGGACCTGGGTCATTTGTGCGTAAGAAGTTCCTTGTGTTGTGTTCATTACATGTCAACAAAAAAACTTCATTGTACAAACCTCTTCATTTGAACTGTTTATTAATGAGATTCTTGTTTGTATTGGATTAACACCATTTTTTCTATATGTGCCAGTGTCCAGTTAAAAATTGTGGACATATAGTCGTTCATGAAATATATTAGGGATGGGAACGAATACTGAAATCAATATTCGAATATTCGGTTTGCCATATTCGAATATATTCGAATATTCGGTTTGTTTTTATGGAAGCTTTAAATTCTTATTAAGTGATTGGCATATACACAACGTATTCATTTGTTTAAAGCGTGGATCATCGTACGTAATAAGGCCAAAAAATGTCTGTTTCGGGTAACCCGATCCAACCTAGCAAATCCCGCCGATCCTAGCGTTTTATTTCACGATTCTATCAGTATAATCATGAACAGATTTAACTAATTCAGTGTTTTAGCTTCAAAATGATACAAAAAATCAAAACGATTATAATTTAGACCGTCGCAATTTTATCTGAAAATAGCAGGTCGTCCTATTTAAACACGTGACGCGCTGTTGTATTACCGCCGCCATTTTGAAAATTTTCAATCGGCGTGTAAAAATCGTCGTGTAAAAAGCAAGTAAGGCAGACTTAAACCTCCTTCAACATGAACTTATGCATCAATCATATGGTATTGCTTGATTTTATTATAAAGTACTTCAAAATTTAATTCGAATACGGCCGATGGCGGATGAAAACCGATTCTGCGGATGGTCTGAAACGTCGTACAAAATATTGTGAAAAGATCGACAATATCTACAAGTTGGTATTGTTTTCAAAAAAAAAAAAATCTACAACTTGTTACATAAAACAGGCGCCAATAAAAATGAACAAAAGATAAAAAGAGATCACATTTACGCCTAATACAAACTGTTAATCCGTAGCGATGACCCAGGTAATTATGCATTGCAATTTTCTTGTTAATTGGACATCTTTTGACATGCATCTGACACATTGACGCCTGTTGCAAACTGTTAATCCGTAACGATGGCCCCTGCCAATTATGCATTGCTATTTTCTTGTTAATTGGACATCTTTTGATTCGCGATAAACAAACATGACATGGTTTTAATCTGTAGAATTAGCATGCTCATATTGCCCAAAATCAATGATACTTATTTTGAAAAAAAAAATACAATAATTTACGAATATTCGAATTTGATTTTCATATTCGAATATTCGATCGATTTTCGAATATTCGAATATTCGAATATTCGTTCCCATCCCTAAAATATATACATGATACAAAGTACCACATAAAAATGCGTCTTAGAGCATTGTATTTTGAAAAATCTTTCACTTCTTTAAATAATTTAAGAAATTCTAGCAGACAGAATAAACACAATGCACAACATTGCCTTTCCCTTTAAAATGGTCTTGTGGAGATGGATTGAAACTTCACACACTTGTTCACTGTGATGATTTAACATGCAAGGTATAGGTTCTATAACTCTATTTTACATTTCTACAAAGTTATGCCCCTTTTTGGACTTAGCAATTTTTTGTTATTTTTTTTATATATAAGGTGCAGCTTATCATGGTGGTACAGTTTCCTTAACATTATTTTGCTTTTCCACAAAGTTATGCCCCTTTTTGGCAATTTGATATTCAGTAATTTAACTTTGCTGTAGTAACAGGACTTTGAATAGTCAAGCACTGCTGTTCTCTGACAGCTGTTAGTCCGCTGTAGATTCAATCCTAAGCTGTCAGACAATAGGAGAGTGGTATCTCTACAATGTTTTGATAAATGGACAGGCATTATGTTGGCTTTAACAAGATTGGAAAAGGCTCTCCAGTTAACAAGAAATGTGAACGATAATCAGTCCTAAACAATCCATCAGGATTTTTGCAAATCCTGAGGTCATTTCAGGCCAGTGATCAGCCTGGTGATGTTTTCACAGAAATGATAAAAAAGAACAGATATTTGTAGATTTCGTGGATTCTTTTGGTGTCGTTTAATGGCTAAGTGCCAACATTGTTAGTACATGTAAGGCGCACCTAATACTGTGATTTATCTCCTTAATCAGTTGTCTGATTAGTGCAAGATGAAATAACTTTAAAGGAAAAGACAAGATTGATTTGAATAGGCCATTTTCTGTCTCCTGCATCTTTGATGTAGTAATCTCAAACTCATGCAGATGGTTTTCAGATTTTATTTAATGTTCAAATTTGTGTTTTCAACCAATTGGAAGATAAATTAAATGAGAAAGAACTCAGATACCTTTTCACGATTCAACACTAGTATCCACCACCAAGTTTATTGAGATTGTTCTACTGTCTTTTTTACCTCACCGGAAAACACATAAAAGTTATTTTGATCACTCGCTGTCTGTTATCCATCCATCCACACTTCCCTTCAAGTGACATCTCCTCTGATACCATTTGGTGAAAGTTGACAAAACTTGGCCTGGAAGTTTTTTGGATGGTCCTCTATCAAAGCTGTACAAAGAATTTTAGACCATGCAAAACTGTGGTTGCCATGGCAACAGAAAAAATAAACTTAAATTCTGTTTCTCAGAAACCACTTTCTAGGTTTCAATACAATTTGATAGAAACTGCTCATCAGATCACAGAAATGTCTCTTTTTTGACCCTCTGCTACAATTGTTCAAATTCTTCTGATTCATCAAAACATATGGCCACCAAGGAGTGCTTGGTCACTTCTCTATTTAAGTGGAGATCTTCTTGTCAGAAAATGCAATACCAGTTTGGAAATAATTTCAAGCAAACATCAATTGTTTTGGATGACCCACTACCAAGGTTATTTAAGTTATTATGATTGGTCACATTACCCTATATGCATGTACATGATACGAGCTTTAAGAAATCTTGTTTGCCGTAAATATCTGAATAAATAAATAATTTCAATGACATGTATATTTAACACTATGCATTTTGAGTGAGAGTTACACAGAATCAATGAAAATTTCAAGACCTAAGTGGTTCATAGTTGCAAAAATCCCAGAATGCATTTGTCTGCTTTTTGCTAGAAATTGTCTATACATTTTGCTTCAGAAGAAAATCATTTATTGTCATTATTGTAAGGATGTTTCATAATGATACCTGTGCAAGTCAGAGTTTTGGCCAGATAGTACTAGTGGTTAAGTATTCGCGTACTTGAGACAGGTCCAACTTGGTTAGATAACTGGTTAGTCTCAAACTGGTAAAAAAGAAGCCAATTAGATTTGTCCTCAGTACAATAACTTTCAAATTTGCATAAAGAATAAACAAGTCATATTTTATATAAATGTCTGCAACAGCAAGAATTTGTAATAATATGAATTTATGAGAAATCTCTGAAAATCTGTCTCCATCACTTCCATAAGTAATCTGTCTCATGTCTGAAAACCACTGAAGTAGTTAACCTTTAGCCTGCTGGCGTCAACTGATCTCAATTGCCTTTACGACCAGTGCAGAGCAAGATCAGCCTGCACATCCGTGCAGGCTGATCATGGTCTGCACTGTTCGCTATTCAGTTAGTAAATTTTCAGTGAACACCCCTTTGAATAATAAATGGTATTTCCCAAATTGAATGATGGACCAGTCCATTTTAGAAATTTAGCAGGCTAAAGGTTAACAGCTGATGATACCAGCTATCTGTCTGGCTTTTTCTTCCAGATGATACTGAAATTTGCTTTTATTTCCCCTAAAATGTATATCCTTTGGTCCCTTTTTCAGTTGTAAATCAAGTTAATGTTTTAATTTAGTAAAACAAACATGTTTTACAGTATTCAATCATGCCAAGAATATTTAACAATCTACCAAAGATCTCCCAACCACAGGCAAAACGGACGAATAGACTTGTGTAAGCAATTATCCCAATGGAAAAAAGTAAATAACCAAGACAAACAATGTTAGGCATTCTTCTACAGCAGTAAACAAGTCATAACATAGTTATAGGTCCCAGGGTTTTCCTTGAGAGGAAAATGAAATGCTTTTCAAATTAAGTTTAACATGTTTATATGACACTAAAATGTCTCTTCCAGTAAACATAGATCATTTCAGGATGTAATATTATATACACCGGACTGGTGACACTCCTTGCAGAATTAATTGTATTGGTGTAACACAATGTTTTGTCGAGTTTGCATCAGCATTTTGCCATGATTAGATTATGCTTTCAGAGAAATTTCCCCTTAAAGACCTGCTCCAGTCCTACCTTTTAACCTTAAATTGTCCATGAAAAAGCATGAAAATCCTCACTATGAACAGCGACGCCTGTCAAAATAGAGTCTATTTTATATAAAATTCTATATAAAAATTTTACCCGTAGTTTTGCATGCTAAAGTGTGGCGCATGGCCATTAACTGTTACCTATTGTAGCTCCATGTGGTTCTGGGATGATCTGTTTATGAAAAGAATTGGAACCACTGCCTTACCCTTGCATGATCGTAAGAGGTGACTAATAGGGTCTTAACACTTGGTTTTGCAGTAACTCTGTGATTCCAGCAGTTATGCAAATTTTGATTCCATACCTCATGTTTCTATTTCGATGTAAATGGGATGTGGAACCAAAATTTGTAGTCCTGACACTTCGGCGCCAAATAACCTGTACTGTGTTGGTGCGCCGTAAAACCCAAATAAATAAATAAATAAGTTACCTATTGTAATCATGGGTTGCAAACACACAATAGAATTTGAATAGCCATGGAGCAGGGCTTTAACCACAAGCATTAGTGACAGTTCATGGCCTTAAATAGTCTTGTATCAGTGTTATAGGATACAGTCAAACCTTTGTGAAGGAGCCACCAAATCAGATGACTACTTAATACAGGTAATGATTTTTAGCTCGACTATTCGAAGAATAGTCTAGCTATTCTACTCACCCTGGCGTCGGCGTCGGCGTCACACCTTGGTTAAGTTTTTGCATGCAAGTGCATACAGCTATCATTTAAAGGCATATAGCTTTGAAACTTATTTATTCTTTTTCTAGGTCAATTACCAACCTCACTGGGTCAAGTTCCATAACTCTGACATGTATTTTGAGCAAATTATGCCCCCTTTTGGACTTAGAAAATTCTGGTTAAAGTTTTACATGCAAGTTACTATCTCCAGAACTAATGCAGATATTGAATTGAAACTTCACATGTGTCTTCGGGGTTATAAAACTAGTTGATAGCACCAAGTCCCATAACTCTGACCTTCATTTTGGGCAAATTATGCCCCCTTTTGGACTTAGAAAATTCTGGTTAAAGTTTTGCGTGCAAGTACATACAGCTATTACTAAAAGGCATATAGATTTGAAACTTATTTTTTCTTTTTCTAGATCAATTACCTACCTCACTGGGTCAAGTCCCATAACTCTGACATGTATTTTGGCCAAATTATGCCCCCTTTTGGACTTAGAAAATCCTGGTTAAAGTTTTACATGCAAGTAACTATCTCAAAACTACTACAGATATTAAATTGAAACTTCACATGTGTCTTCGGGGTTATAGAACTAGTTGATAGCACCAAGTCCCGTAACTCTGACATGTATTTTGGGCAAATTATGCCCCCTTTTGGACTTAGAAAATCCTGGTTAAAGTTTTGCGTGCAAGTACATACAGCTATTACCAAAAGGCATATAGCTTTGAAACTTATTTATTCTTTTTCTAGGTCAATTACCAGCCTCACTGGGTCAAGTTCCATAACTCTTAACTTGTATTTTGAGCAAATTATGTCACCTTTTGGACTTAGAAAATTCTGGTTAAAGTTTTACATGCAAGTTACTATCCCCAAAACTAATGCAGATATTGAATTGAAACTTAACATGTTTCTTTGGGGTTATAAAACTAGTTGATAACATCAAGTCCCATAACTCTGATATGTATTTTGTTCAAATTATGTCCCCCTTTCGAACTTAAAACTCTTTTGATATTTAACATTTTGGGTAATAATTTCCTGCTTCTGTGACAATATTTCGAATAGTCGAGCTTGGCTTCTTACGGACAGCTCTTGTTACAAGAGTACAGACTATTTCATAATACATGTATACAATGTGGTCAAAATATAATTCTAACACGATCCACAGCAATTGCTATATAAACATATAGCGAAATCGCCTATACATGAATCTACAATAAAATATGGCTGGCTGTTACATTTCACCCCCTATGATTGTGACATTAGAGATTCTACTTTAGTTCTATTACATACGAATTATTTCAGGGCCAAACGGTTGAAAACAGCATTTCAAAAAAATAAATATGATAAAAAATCATACTGACTTATGTGTAGGACCGCAGAACACGTTTTGATCTCTACGAACGAATTCAATTAGCTCAGTTATGATTCAGCGGTGACGTCATAATGATGTGACGTCATATAAAAGTTAAGTTCGTCACTCGTAACACAGGGTCAGATCGCCTAATTTGATGATTCTATTCATAATTAGTTTGCGAGCTGTTAGATTACTTATTTATAATACTTCTCAAAATTCTGATAAAAAAAGAAAAAATATCTATACTTCCATTGGCTGTGCAACACTTTCTAAACATAGGGGGTAAATTGTAACAGCATATGACCCGAATGACGTATTACGCTGAAAATGTAGTATTGTAAAATACGAGTTATTTGCTTTGTTAGAATCGAAATAATAAATATGTTCCAATAATTTTATCAATTAATAAAACATGGGCAGTCGTTTGGATGCGAATAATTAAATCACTCGTGCTACGCACTCGTGATTTAATTATTATGCATCCAAACTCCTGCCCATATTTTATTAACTGATAAAATATAGGAACAGATTTATTATTTCTTAAATAATGTACGTTGGTGTCACTTACCAAGATTAGATTTATACATTTTTTTAAACAAAAAAGTATGTAGAGCCTATGTATGTTAATACTATACTATGCTTATGCTGAAGGCAGCCACACATACATCACCATACAAAGTCATATTTATTTATAGCCCACCATCATCAGATGGTAGGCTATTCAAATCACTCTGCGTCCATGGTCCGTCCGTCCGTCATTCCGTCCGTCTGTCCGTTAACAATTTCTTGTTATCGCATCTCCTCAGAAACTATTGGGGAGATTTGATCAAACTGTCAGAACGATGTATTGGTACTCTAGTTGTGTCCCACTGTGATCTCTTGTTTACATACAAACATTAACAGTTAAAAACTTAACAGTTTCAAGTATTTATAATTTATCATACAGGTACAGTAGATTTTATTCAAGGTATTGTCATCAAAGACATAATATAGAGAAATTAAGAATTTAGTTTAATCTAAAAAATGTTCAGTTTTAATATTTAGAAGCATTTAGTCAGTTCTGTCACATAGTATTTTATATTCTAAATACTGATTTGACCTTTTGACACTTGTAGCTGAACTTATTTGCGTAAGTCTCAGGTAAGGAAATCTCAGATTTTCCTGAAACATTCTATGATCCACTAAAATGTAGTCAGCACCCATATGTATATCTAACATTTTTCTGTTGAATATTTGCCAGAGCAAGTAAAGGTGTGAAGTGACCATTAAATGGAACTGGAAGATACATTTGGGAAAGTGGCCACGAAGTCTGCATAAAGCACATAGCTGTTTAACATACTAATTTAAAGAAGGAAACTTGTTGGGGGTGATTTAAAGTGACTGTTATTGACAGTCAGTTGTTTCTGAAAAGAGACGGTTAGTATATTCAAGTTGAACTGTGGCAATAAATAGTATAAGAAGGCTAATGACCAAGATTAACACCTACTGTATACAGCAGTAAATGATCTGTTGGTGATATGGTGAAACTGTCTGGCCTTTCAATGAAAGAATAATGAAGTGGTTTCCTAATAAACCTTAATGTCTCCAGATCCCAACACTGACCATCATACAAATGAGATTCTAAATTTGGAACTAACATCCTTGCAAATATAACTATGTTTAGCAGGTTATCATCAACAGCTTAATTCTCCAGGATTAGAATGGCAGCTCTGCTGCAAAGATTTCTGTCTGGTCTTTTTCTGGTCAGAACTTGGATAATGCCAAATGTGGTATGTTTATGTCTGAGGAGAAAATGAATTATTTCAGTTATGCAGGGAGGCTTAGGTAGTGGATTAAATGTTGGCTGCTTCACCATATATATGGATCTTAGCTCTGTTAGGTGATAATCTCTTGGTTTTATTAGCTTTCCTAAACTGAAGGGTCAGGGTGAGCTGTTAATATACCTTGATGGTCCATCATTCTTTGTCAGACATGTCTGTCCTGTATATATAGAAATCTTCTCCTCAATGAAACTATTTGTTTGGTCTGTAGCATACTAGCAAGGTCCTTTCTCAAGTTTTTTCAATGGTTCTTCTTTGACCTTTTTTAGGGGTCAACAGGCCTAAAAATAGGTACAATTTTCAGCAATTTCTTGTTATGAATCACTGCACTTAGTCTGTAGCATCATTGTAAGGCTTTTTCTCATGTTTGTTCAAATAGGGACACCTGAAAATGACTTTAATTTTTTATTCTCATGAACTGCTTCATGGATTTGTCCCGTTTCAGAGGCTGCTAGAGCTAAAATCATGAAAAACTTTTAAAACAATTTTTCTTCATGAAAATTTTATGGATCTAACTTAGTCTGTAGCATCATTGTAAGGTCCTGTTTTGAATATGTTCAAATAGGAGCACTTAATTAACCAGGTTTAGGAGATGAGCCACTGTAACTGGAAATAGAAACACATTTAAACAGTTTGTTTACCTCTTGATGGATCTTCATTAAACTTGGTCTGTAGCATCATCACTAGGTCCTCTCTCAATTGTGTTCAAATGGGAGCACTTGGCTCCTTTTATGGGTGACAATACTAAGAGCTGAAAATAGAAATACCTGTTAATGAGCAATTTTCATGAACTGCTTAATTGTATGGTATACTTCTTCCTTTAGAGGCCATTAGAGCTAAAAATAGAATAATCTTTTATAAACAACTTTCTCTTGAACTGCGTGGTGGATCTTCACTCAACTTGTTATTTAACATCCTTGTAAGGTTCTTTCTAAAATTTGTAGATTGGAGCATATGAACTG
Source organism: Mercenaria mercenaria (assembly GCF_021730395.1). Lineage (NCBI taxonomy): Eukaryota > Metazoa > Mollusca > Bivalvia > Venerida > Veneridae > Mercenaria > Mercenaria mercenaria. The sequence continues at coordinate 63,558,192 of NC_069374.1, forward strand.
TTTTATATTTTATACATGACACAGATGTTACCATTTAGTACTCAAGGTAAAATAATCCTTTGGTGAGGGGCTTGTGTTCTCAAATTTTAAACTATTGGAATCGAGACCTTTTTTTAGACAAGAGGTAATTAAATATGCTTCCTGTGTCTCGATCATGGTTCTAATCAGATTCCTGTGTGCTATGATAAATGAACAGGCATTATTGCTGGCTTAAACAAGACTGAAAAAGGTTTTGGAGCTAACAAGAAATGTGGACAGTAATCATTCCGAAACAATCCATCAGGATTTCTGCAAATCCTAAAAACATTTCAGGCCAGTGATCAGCCTCAGACAATGTTTTCTAGAAATAATGAATATGAATGGATATTTCTTTTGCTCCTATGAGTTATTTGTTGATTTCTAGGATTCTTTTAGTGCCATTAACTAGGATTCTCTTGGTGTCATTTAATGGCTGATTGCCAACATTGTTAAGCTTAATATTGGGTTTTATCCCCCTTAATCATTGTCTGATTAGAGAGTGAAAATCACATTACCAGACAATACAAGATTGATTTTAAAATGGCCAGTTTCTTTTTGCGTAGTGATTGACAGATGAGTTTAATTTCAGTTTTCACACTTTGTGTTCAATAGATCTCTTGTCTTCAACTGGAAGATAATAAGATAGTACTCAAATAAACAGCCAACAAATCCATCTTCAGGATTAACCAAGTTGTTTTAACATGGTTTTATTCAATCATCTGATTATAATATAGGTGTTATTAAAAATTTCAGTTGTTTAAATGTCATAATTTCATTTTTACAATGATTTAAGTTAGGCTAAATAAAAAAAATATGTGTGGTTCAGGTAACCCGACTGACCCTATTTTTTTACTGCCGACCCTAAGACGTTTTGTTGATTTTCGGAACAAAAATTGTGTGCAGTTACAAAGAAGCCTGGGACGGAAAATATCGAGTACGAACTGAAACGCTTTGAAGACAGCGTCTATCGATAGATCATCCGATATTTAGTAATGCATGAAGACAATACACCAAGACAATACACAAACGTGTCAATATCGAATTACACCTCTGGGCATAATTTAAAACCTCGTCGTGAGTTGCGAGAGTGTTCCTTCACGCAAGAACGATTATTAGTCAGTCTGATTCACCAAACTTCGCCCCACCTACTTCTACAAAAGCAAATGAAGCAACTGAAATGAAATATTAGCTGCACGCTTCTTCTAAAGCTCCACCGATTTTCTTGATGCTTAAAACCCGAGCTAAATTTACAAGTTATTTTTAATATCCAGCAAGATAAATTTACAAGTTATTTTTAATATCAAGCCGATTCACGGAAGTAATGGTCGATCATGAGAACCAAAAAAAATTTCTGGAAATAAGCTGATTCGCGGAAGTAATGGTCGATCACAAGAACCAAAAAAAAATTCTGGAAGTAATGATAAGTCGGAGGCTCACAAAGAATTAAAAATTAATTATGTGCGATTGTAAAACTATATGCGTGATCATGAAATGTGTTAAATAAATCTATGCATTCGTCACATTTCAGTCGCGTTCGTAAAATTTCAGTCAAAGAATCTTTGAGATACAAATGAACTAAAGCAGTTCTTTTGGTTCTTTCACATGCCCAATGTATAGCATTGATACATGGGATGAATTTTTAAAAGCCCCACCCAAGAGCTTCAAAACAAAAAGCTACTAATACCTTTAGGTGGTATTTTCACTATACATTAATACGTATGGAATGAAACAGAAATTGAAATATATATAATGAAACTTTAAGCATTTAAAAAAACTTTTAAAAAGTCATAAAATAAAATAAAACAACTCTGTTTTTATTTTCAGTGACCATAAATGTGACCTACTGACCTACTTTCTTAATATTTTAGCAACAGTTTGACATTTGAAACATGTAGCTCATATTACTCAGGTGAGCGATCCAGGGTCATCATGACCCTCTTGTTTCATAAGTTTCTTAGAGAAAAAGATTAAGCAGGATCAGTGTCTAGTGTAATAATAAAGTAGTCAGCCATGAATTGAGATGAGGCTCAGAATGTAAGTCTGTTATTGGTCAATTCAAGATTCACAAATCAGATGCTGGGGGTTTGAGACAGGTCTACCAGTCTCAGTTAGATCATATTTTACCAAGGTCTAATCAGTCTCAAATCCTTCAGTTGTAACTATATTGCAGTTTATCTTTCAAACTTGCATAAAGAAAAAGGAAGAATCACATTCTCAAACAACAAGTGTACAAACTCAGTTTTATTTCATATTTTACATATTTTCACTGGGACTGATCATTTTCAGTCTGAAGAAAAAATCTTCTTTTAAGTTGAACCAGAAGAATACTCACTGAGCTTGTATTAAAGAAGTCATCATCATCATCTTCGTCAGTGAGATATTGTGACAAACGAATATATTAATTTAAGAAAAATGTCTGAAAATGTGTCTCCATCACTTGCCTATGTAACTTGTCACATCTGTAATAACCTCTAAAAGTAGTTAACTTCTGTTAAAATTTATATTATCACATGTCTGGTTTTCTTCTAGACAATATTGGTTTGTTTCTCCCCAAAATTACACCCCCTGGTTCCCTTTTGGGTGGTGAAACAAGTACATTGATTGTCTTTATTAGGTTAAAGCTAATTTAACACTTCTTGCAGTGTTGAATCACCCTAGAATATCTCACAGTACAGATAAATGTCTCCTTACCACAAGAGTAAATGACATTTGAATTGTCTGCATACTGTATTGAGAATAGACTTGCACAAAAATCTATGAGCTGCGGGTAAAGTCAAAGACTTTTGATCACTTGTCCCACATCAATGTGGGTTTGAAACCTTACTTGTGGTTTAGAATTCTTCGTGTGATAAAGCCATCAGACAGACTTAAGGAAGGTTGGTGGTTAATTCTATGCAGGTGCTTGACCATGTCTGAAATTGCCTTTAGGGTTAGGTGGGGTTCTCTTTCAACACAAAAAAACCTGGAAAAGTTGCCATATGACTATCATTGTTACTCTAAACCCAACAAAACTAACATAAAATAAAATTCTATATCAATGCAATAATACAAACACAAAAAAGTAAATGATTAAGACAACACCTACCAGAAGCCATTACATAATAATGTAAACCTGTCATGTCTTTCTTTTCAGGTTTAACATGTTTAAGACTCTTAAATGTCTCTAAATTCAAACATGGACCATTTTAGCTCCTTACTCAGTTTGGTGTGTTAGTGTTTTGTGGAGTTAACATCAGCTTTATAATTTAGGTTCTTGACACATCCTCCTGTCAGAGAACTTTCTCTGCAGTAAATTTTGGGTATCAATGACTGTTAGTTTTAAGCACATGGACAGTTGCCATTTCATGGTGTGAACTTGTATCTCTAAATAGCCTTAATTTAGTCACAGTTTTGCATTCTGAAGTTAAAAAGCTAATGACCAAGATTAACATCTACTGCGGCAGTAAATGAGCTGTTCATGGTATGGTGAAACTGTCTGGCCTTTCAATGAAACAATAACGAAGTGGTTTTCTAGTAAAGTTTACCATGTCTCTGTATGTCTCTAGATCCCAATATTGACCATCATATGCAGTTTTGATATGGATGAGACTTTCCTATTGAATGGATTACTGGTAAATAGTCATAACTATTGCCTGAGGTACGAAGGACTAAGGGTCAACAGTTTAAATTATGTATAAACTGACAGTTTTGGTTATTATCTGGCAAGTCATTCAGTAAATGTTTTATTGCATGAAAACAAGAATTTATTTTCATGTTTGTTATAGCCAAGCAAACTTGTTGAATATAGACCGGTCATGAAGCTCAAGTCATGGATTAGTGATTTAGATAGAGCCATATAATAATTGAGACTTAACATCTTTTGCAGATATAAGTGAGTTTTGTCAAGCTAGCATCAAGTTCCCCAAACCAAAATACAAGCATGCGGCAAGCTTGTGAGAAGTTTGCCATAAGCTTGCGCAAGCTTACAGCAATCTTAAAAAGATTGCAGCTATGTAATATAATGCTTGCGGATGCTCCATAGAAATTATGTTTGCGGAGAAGTCTTTCTTCGCAAGCTTGCAGCGAGCATCCTGCGATCGTAATACTATTTAAGGTTGCGACTAAGCTTGCGATAGAAATTAAGTTTGCAGATAAGTCTTGCTTTGCAAGCTTGCAGCGGGCATCCTGCGATCTTAAGACTATTTAAGATTGCAAGGTTGCGACTAGCTTGCGATCCTGTAACCTTTTTAAAACTCTTTTAGTTCACTGATACATATAAAAGGGAGGTAATATGTTAAACCATTAAAATTATACTTTTTATGTAAAAATAAGTTGTTTTAAAAAAATATTGTCCCTGACTGTTAAATCTTCATCTACTTAGCACTAAAAGTATTGTTTTATGAAAGTGCGAAAGTTTTACAAACTGTGCAGTTTGTCAAATTGAAGGAAGTATATAATTAAATTTTTAGACTTTTACATTATTAAAACTGTCTCACAAACCTAAGTAAGGTTTAGGAAGATAGTATAGTTTGCAAGCTTGCAGGCAACCTTGATATGATTACAAGGTTGCAGGAGGCAAATGATTTTGTCTACACCCATAGAAGTGTGTTTAAGCTTGCAAGATTGCACAAGCTTGCAATCTTGTTATGATTGTGTAAGTTTGCAAGATTGCGCAAGCTTGCAATTTTGTTATGATTGTGCAAACTTGCAAGGTCGCAATTAAGATTGCTAGGGTTCCAATCGCAAGCATGCGCAACCTTACAAGCTTGCAAGATCTTAAACAGGTTGCTGGAAGCACGCAAATTAGTTTGCGCAAGCTTAAATTATGGTTGCGATGGTTCCAACCGCAATCCTGCTGCATGCTTGTTAAGATTGCAACTGCAATCTTGCTGCGACCTTAATGCAAGCTTAATTAAGCTCGCCATTTTGGTTTGGGACAGCTTAATCCTCAATGGTTAGAACATCAGCTTTGATACAGAGATGTCTGCCTGGTCTTTTTCTGGTCAAAACTTGGATAATGTGTTATGTGGAGGAAATAATGAATTATTTCTGTCAAGGAGGGAGCTTAGGTGTAGAGGATCAAGCATTGTATAGCTGTCCACTAAATTGGATTTGAGCTTTGTCAGCGTCATGGTCATGATGATTTCACATGTCTTTTTTCAGGAAAGGCACTGGCACTTGTAAGAATCTAGAGATGTTTTACAGTAAAGTGGAAAATAATTAGGTTTAGACATAAATCTCTTATTAATTCATGAAATTGCTTTTATTTTAGAGTGTTGAGCACCTAAGTTGGCTGGGACTGTTCAAGGACATTAGTTCAGGTACCTCACTACAACCTTTCTGGGACAAGAAAGCTTTACAGCGTAACACAGATCATGATCGGAACATATATGAAAAATATATACGTATGAGGTAAGCTAAAATATGAATGAGGTTACTAAATATCTGAATATAGTAAAAAGATATGTTTATATCAGGTGAGGTAGAAGTATGTTGCTATTACTGAATATTTGAATATATGAAAAATATAATGTATGAGGTAAGATCAGAATTGATATACATGAGATAAATTCAGAATTATATTTTTCAATTAATATAAGATATAAGGATGAGTATTATACCAAACTAAGTTCCAAATTTATATGCTTGCATTTCAGTAGAATCAGAAATAGTTCGATAGTCTTAACCATTAAAGATGTATTATGCCCAAATTTGATATTTTAAAATAGGAACAGTATTTACGTAAACATAGACTAAACATACTTATTTGGTAAACAGTACTGTATATTAGGCACAAAATTTTCCAAGTAAGCACATTATGACTATAAAGTGCCACACACAAAAAAAATGGAAGATCTTTTGAACAAAATTATGTTACTGCATATATAACATTTAATTGTGATTGTAGTTCTATGTCGTAGTTTTTGCATGTGACCAAATTCAATTTTTCCAGATCCAAAAAGAATTATCTGATTATAACGTATTTTAGCAAAAGATGGGCATACTATATCTTTAATGGTTTGTATAATGATTCATTCTGTTAAGTAAGTCTATTTGCAGTGTTGTTGTTGTTATTTTGACACTTCTTTGTAAAAGTTTTCAAACGCATATTGAAGAAAATCGTGAAAAGTATTAACACTATTTTGTGAAGATATAGATGTACATTAGTTCATGTATTTGTAAGTTCATGTAATGCGTTTCATCTCTATTACAGTCAAGTTCAAATCACAGATGAGGTACGTCAATATTTACGGAAGCCCACTTTCGACAACTGGCAGTGGGACGAACCAGAAATGCTTGTACTGTTACAGCAAATGTACATTGATCTCGGATTTCTCACAAAGTTTAACATTGAGGTAATTTATTAATAAAGTCATTTATTATATACCTATATAAATTATGTAAAAAATCTGCTTGTATTTCACAATTAAATATGAACAGACCGACAAAAATTCAGTATTGTACCTTTTAAATTCCGTATTGTACCTTCCGTATTGTATGCTGCCAGACTATTTTCGTTAATATGCATGACCCAACACAATTCTATAAAAAGCGCACATAAAAACTTAACTATGTTCCATTTAATATCGATAAACATTGAAGATTTCGTTCAAGAACAAAACAAGAATCAAAGTGGTAAAAGTATATAATAAAAGGGTCATTATAACAGTAGCTAGATCTGGGACTTTGTATTCGGCTCTCGTGGATTTTTCAAGGTTGGATCACACTCGGCGCTTGCGCGCCTCGTGAGATCCGATCTGGCAGAATCCACTCGAGCGGAATACTGCATCGCAGATCAAACTACTGTTATAATAACCCTATTATATGAGCCACACCATGAGAAAACCAACATATTACATTTGCGACCAGCATGGATCCAAACCAGCCTGCGCATCCACGCAGTCTGGTCAGGATTCATGCTGTTCGCTAACGGTTTCTCTAATTGCAATAGGCTTTGAAAGCGAACAGCATGGATCCAGGCTGGTCTTGATCCATTCTGATCGCAAATGCACTATGTTGGTTTTCTTATGGTGCGGCTCATATATACCCAACCAGGTTAATTGAAAATCTTCACCTTCATTATACAAGTTGCTGTAAACGTGTAATTTGGTTTTGCTATTACTCTGGGCACACTGATGTTAATTGTAAGGTTATGTAAGTTGACAGCAAAGTTGACCACCGAATGATGGTGAATGAATTCACAACAAATCAGAAGATTCATAACCGTAACCTAGTTAATAGAACTGACAGCACCCAATCTGATCTATTTCATGTAATTACGTTTTGTCTTCATTTTGGGCACAGTGAGGTTATAGGAACAAATTTGTTTTGACAAAATCAACCAAATTGTTGATTATTTGTATGTAAGTAGTGCAAGAAAGGATGACCAGTCATTTTGTTGATGAAATATTTCTAAATAGATCAATTATAAAAATACCCACCATGGGGGTGCAGGTTGTCAGTATTGCCTGTCTGTCTGTTAGCAATTATGTTTCTGCTCTTTAGTAAGAATGCTTTGACCTATGGATCATGGTCTGCACTGTTCCCTAATCAGTAGGTAAATTTTCAGTGAACACCCCTTTTAACAATATGTGGTACTGCCGAAATTGAATGATGGACCAGTTCAGTTTAGAAATTTAGCAAGGTAAAGATTAAAAAGGAACATTCATGTTGAACCCATTTTATTAGTGAAAGGTCATGATCATTGTTCTGTGAAATGATGATATGGACATACTATGTAATGTAACTGGACAGGCATGTTGCTTCAGGCATGATATGCTTTCACTCTGGGTATAGGAAATCATTCAGTGTTAGTTTTCCATTTTGCCAGATACAATTAAAGTGTGTTTTTATCCTTATATCAGTAATACTTCATCAGAATCGTATAAAATTATTGAACTTGCAAATAAAGGTTAGATAAACTGGAAAATTTATTGCCGCAAAATTTATATAAGCTGTTTTACTTTTTATTCTTGATGGCCATGTAAAAATGGAATTAGCATAACAGATATTAATTCCTTGCTCTCCACCTTTATTGGAAAATCATCATTTTCTCCTTATAAGAAGCAATAATTTTATTTATGAATGTAGGAGTATTTGTAATAATAGATGCTGTTCTTTGTGGGTTTCTCTCATAAATATTCATTGTGGAATATTATTTGAGATATTTCCACTGTGCTGAACATCAAAGAAAATTAATATTATCCTTATATATAGAAGTGAGACAGGTGCATAATTTTCCTGTGGGAGAATTTTAACCCCAGTTGTAATCCTCTGTTAGGTAATATAATGGTGTCAACATTTGTCTATGCAAATTCAGAAGTCACTTTGACCTCATGTGGCAAGTAACATTACTCTTGCTTGTATTTTGTGAAAATTATGCCCCATTTTAACATGGAAATTTTGTTAAAGTTTTGCATATAGGTATTATATTTCACTGGAATCACTTGACCATAATTATGTTTTCATATCCTTTACACATGTTTGGCATCATAGGCAAGTTACATAACTCAGGCTTACAGTTTGGCAAAATTATGCCCCTTTTTCAAAATTTTGGTAAAACATTTATATTAGACGGAATATATTCGAGTGCGCTGTCGTGACATCTTGTGTTGTTGTATTTTTCTTGTAAAATATTTTTATTTCCAAATAGATGTAGAACATTAACAAACAAACAAAAAACAACTTTAAATTTTATTTCTTTACAATATTTTATCAAGATATTATTGATTCGACATTCTCTATACTTATTACAAATGACCATCTTATCAGAAAATCTGAAATAAAAAGGTATGAAAGAGGACATGAGAATTATAGAAAAAAAGAGAGAGAAAAATAATGAGAAAAGCTGAGATAATGATATCCCTTTGGGGAAATTAATGTTCCCTGCGATAATATGACAGAAATTTGTTGAAAGTCATTGTGCCCCGCTGCCTATAAAAGAAAAAAGCTGCTAGCTATTTTTTATATACAATTGAATACTTTAATATCATTAATAATCATTAGGGACTAATTTTCAAGGATTGTTTGGTTTGGTAGATCCATGAAATTAAATTCAAATGATACATATTAGATTCCAATTCATTTTATCTTCGAAAATAGAAATCCACAAATACATATCAAAAGCTGTTTTGACACAAACTACAAAATTTAATGCCCATAAAGATAATTGAATTCACTGATAAGTAATTTGGTTTGAGATTTATAAATATGAAATTTGTGGGTTAATCTATATATTGGTATGAATCCAAATAGCTAGAAAACACCACTCTAGGATTTAGGATTTGCATTTTTATGCCCCCACTTTGGGGGGGATATAGATTTGCCCTTGTCCGTCCTTCCGAGAATGTTGTGTCGCGCCTAGCTCCAAAAGTATTTGACGTAGAGTCACAAAACTTTTCAGGAATGTTGGTCAGCATGTGTAGTTGTGCACCTGGGGTTTCGCGTCCGGATTCATTCAGTCGTGTAGGAGTTAATGGCCCCTGACTTTGTAAAAATAGTTCATTTTAATGTTGTGATGCACCTAGCTCCAAAAGTATTTGACGTAGAGTCACAAAACTTTACAGGAATGTTGGTCAGCATGTGTAGTTGTGCACCTGGGGTTTAGCGTCTGGATTCATTCAGTCATGTAAGAGTTATAGCCCCTGACTTAGTAAAAAATTGGTCATTTTAATGTTGTGTCTCGCGTAGCTCCAAAAGTATTTGACCTAGAGTCACCAAAGTTTACAGGAATGTTGGTCAGCATGTGCAGTTGTGCACCTGAGGTTTCGCGTCCGGATTCATTCAGTCGTGTAGGAGTTATGGCCCCTGACTTAGTTAAAAATTGGTCATTTTAATGTTGTGTCGCGCGTAGCTGCAAAAGTATTTGACTTAGAGTCACCAAAGTTTACAGGAATGTTGGTCAGCATGTGCAGTTGTGCACCTGGGGTTTCAGCAGCCAAGAACTTCATGCCTGTCTACATACCTCTCAGACCACAGCATAGTCATCGTTGAGTTCAAGCAACATTAAAATGTGGTGATGGACATGTATCTAAAAATCTCAAGAAAGCATATATGATCATTATATATGGTTATTTTTTGCATTTTTTTTAGCTCACCTTGCTCGGGTGAGTTATTGTGATCTCTCGATGTCTGGCGTCTGTCTGCGTCTGTCTGTCTGTCGTCTGTCAACATATAGCTTGTGTATGCGATAGAGGCTGTATTTTTTAATTGATCTTCATGAAATTTGATCAGAATGCTTGCCTTGATGAAATCTAGGCCAAGTTCAAATATGGGTCATCTGGGGTCAAAAACTAGGTCACTAGGTCAAATCAAAGAAAAACCTTGTGTATGCGATAGAGGCTGTATGTTTCAATTGATCTTCATCAAATTTGGTCAGAAGGGTTGCCTTGATGAAATCTAGGCCATGTATGAATATGGGTCATCTGGGGTCAAAAACTAGGTCACAAGGTGATATCTAAGAAAATACTTGTTTAAACTCAAGAGACCACGTTTTTGGTCCAATCCTTATGAAAATTGGCCAGAATATTTGTTTCTATGAAATCACTAGGTCAAACATGTTTACACTGTTATGGTATGTTTGTCAGGTGAGCGACCTTTGACATTTGAAACATGTTGCTAATTTTACTCAGGTGAGCAATCCAGGGTCATCATGACCCTCTTGTTGTAGATTAATTAGTGCAAGGTCAAGCCTAGCGTGCCTTCTATTTGTTACAGTGAAACAGAAATAAGGAAATAGCAATGTGAAAATTTTAGCATGAATCTGAGATACCGATGTTAAAACATTATAATTATCACAGCAGTTTTTCTTCCCATGTAAAACGAGGTTTGGTTTGACGTCATTGTCATTTGAGACTATGCAGAATTTCAGGAATTAATCAAAAGTAATTACTAAAAACTCAAAGTTATAATAAATGCAACCAATGATTTCTTTAATTATAGCAGGCAAGACTTTGCTTTGTTAGGTTTTTATGCCCCCAAAGGGAGGCATATTAGTTTTCAACTGTCCGTCCGTTCGTTCGTTAGTTTGTTTGTTCGTTCGTCACAATGTTAACTTTTTGCATGAAGGCACTTTACTCGCAAACCACTGCACCCAGGACCTTCAAACTTCACATGCTGATAGTACTTATTGAGTACACGACCCCTATTGACTTTGGGGTCACCAGGTCAAAGGTCAAGGTCACCAGGTCAGAGGTCTATTAAGGCGCTGCTGGTGCATTTGTCACAATTAGTGACAGCTCTGGTTTCAAGCTACAATGGCTGATCATTTGTTTCCTGACACTGATATTTTGCCACCCAGATATTTTGCCATTCGCCCCCATAGATGTTTCCTGACACTGATATTTTGCCGCCCTGATATTTTGCCATTCGCCCCCATGGATGTTTCCTGACATTGATATTTTGCCACCCTGATATTTTGCCATTCGCCCCCATGGATGTTTCCTGACATTGATATTTTGCCACCCTGATATTTTGCCATTCTCCCCCATGGGTTTGATCCTTGCAGAGATATTCAAGATTAACTATTGTGAGGAAGCAGACTAGACTTCTCTTCAGATGATTTGTTGGGGTTTTTTGGCTGTCTGTTGGGTCCTGAAAAATTACCAAAGTGGTTTTCTACTATCAAAATTGAAAACTAATGCCCTATAACATGTACTGTGTTGGTGTTGCAAAAAAATATATATATAAAAAAAATACACACACACAAAGGGATATGTTCCAGACACACTGTGAAAGTATATTTTATTCAATTGGAACTAATTTTTGTTGTGGGCTTGATCAATCTACAAAATTAAATTCCAATGTACAAATACAACAATTCCAATTTATTTTAGTTCGATAATTTATATCTGATTTTAGCTAGCCTGAGCAATGCTCAGGTGAGTTTTTCTGATCGCTCGATGTCTGGTGTCTGTCATCTGTCGTCCGTCAACATTTAGCTTGTGTATGTGATAGAGGCTGTATTTTTCAACTGATCTTCATGAAATTTGGTCAGAATGATTACCTTGATGAAGTCTAGGCCGAGTTCGAAAATGGGTCATCTGGGGTCAAAAACTGGGTCACTAGGTCAAATCAAGGAAAACCCTTGTGTATGCGATAGAGGCTGTATTTTTCAATTGATCTTCATGAATTTTGGTCAGAATGATTTCCTTGATAAAATCTAGGTCAAGTTTGAATATGGGTCATCTTGGGTCAAAAAGTAGGTCACTAGGTCAAATCAAAGGAAAAGCTTGTATATGCGATAGAGGCTGTATTTTTCAATTGATCTTCCTGAAATTAAGTCAAAATGATAACCTAAATGAAATCTAGGCTGAATTTGAAAATGGGTCATCTGGGATCAAAAAGTAGGTCACTATGTCAAATCAAAGAAAAACCTTGTGTATGCGATAGAGGCTGTATTTTTCAATTGAGCATCATGAAATTTGGTCAGAATGATTGCATTGATGAAATCTAGATCAGGTTTGAATATGGGTCATCTTGGTTCAAAAATTAGGTCACTAGGTCAAATCAAAGAAAAACTTTGTGTATGCGATAGAGGCTATATGTTTCAATTGATCTTCCTGAAATTTAGTCAGAATGATTGCCTTGATGAAATCTAGGTCAGATTTGAATATGGGTCATCTTGGGTCAAAAAGTAGGTCACTAGGTCAAATTAAAGAAAAACCTTGTGTATGCAATAGAGGCTGTATTTTTCAATTGATCTTCATGAAATATGGTCAGAATGATTGCCTTGATAAAATCTACATTGAATTTGATTATGGGTCATCTTGGATCAAAAAGTAGGTCACTAGGTCAAATAAAAAAAAACCCTTCTGTATGCAATAGAGGCTGTATTTTTCAATTGATCTTCATGAAATTTGGTCAGAATGATTGCCTTGATGAAATCTAGGTCAGGTTCAAATATGGGTCATCTGGGTCGAAAAGTAGGTCACTAGGTTAAATCAAAGAAAAACCTTGTGTATGCGATAGAGGCTAAATTTTTGATCTTTTAAGCCAAAACTGATCTTCATGAAATTTTGTCAGAATGATAGCCTTGATGAAATCTAGGTCAAGTTCGAATATGGGTCATCTGGGTTTAAAAACTAGGTCATTAGGTCAAATCAAAGAAAAACCTTGTGCATGCAGTAGGTGCTGCACTGGATTTTCATAAAATCTGGTCAGAATAATTGCCTTGATGAAATCTAGGTCAAATTCGAATATGGGTAGTCTGGGGTCAAAAACTAGGTCACTAGGTCAAATCAAAGAAAAACCTTGTGTATGCGATAGAGGCTGTATTTTTCAATTGATCTTCATGAAATTTGGCCAGAATGATAGCCTTGATGAAATCTAGGTCAAGTTTGAATATGGGTCATCTGGGATCAAAAACTAGGTCACTAGGTCAAATCAAAGGATACTTACTTATACTCAAGATTTTAATGATAATTGGTCAGAATATTTTTTTCCATGAAATCACTAGGTCAAACATGTTCATACTGTTATGGTGTGTTTCTCAGGTGAGCGACCTAGGGCCATCTTGGTCCTCTTGTTTTTATAAGAGCCTCAACATTTTATGTCCATGAAATTGAATAATATTTCACAGTGTGGCAAATTACAGATTTCTGTTTTGCACCTGCTACCTTTATTATTGTAATGAAGACTTCGTGATAGAAGCATTCACCATTTAATAAGGTCATCATGCTTTTTGCTAACTATTACTAGTGGGATATTATTAAAAAATGTAGCCTTTGAAGATGAAAATGCTGTTTGATCTTTAATAAGGCAAAATTTGATTTAAAACGGAGTGCATGGTTGTGTTCTATACTTTTCAAAGAATCTTTACAAAACAGATTTTTTTTTTTGCAGAGTTCATGCCCAGTGTGCCTGCTGTAAAATGTTTAGTCTGCCCATCCTTGGACGCAGTGTGTTATTATATTTTCTAGCCCTTTAAACATCCATTTTTACTACAGTAGAATTCCGCTTAAGCCGCAGTTGCAGGGGACATGAGGGGTGTTGCATGTTTCTTTACCTCTCATGAACAGACTCAGTTGGACCAAGTTAGTGATTGTATGTTTCTTGGTTGCATTCTATGCTTCCAAAGGATCTTTTCAGACTGTATTAAACTGGATGATAAGTTATGTAGCAAAGCAACTTTTAGTGCAACACTTGTCTGAGTGTGGAGAGCTCAAGTTTTGACTATTAATCTATTATCAGTCTAAATATGTTTGCCATCTGTTGTAAAGGTATCCGCGTTGGAAATTCACAGTCACAATTTTAATGATATTTTTGCGATTTTTTTTTCTTCTGCAATGTAGATTGTAATGAAACTTCGCAGAATTATAAAATTAACATAACTATGATGTATAATATGGTAAAATGAAATGTTTATCTGCTTGTTTTTAAGGTACTTGCCTATGATTTAAAAGAGATCAGCACATTTCAAGCTGATTTATTTGGAATTAATTGACATGTCAAACTTTTTATGCCCCTGAAGGGAGGCATATTAGTTTTCAACTGTCCGTATGTTAGTTTGTTACAACGTTAACTTTTTACATGAAGGCACTTTACTCGCGAACCACTGCACCCAGGACCTTCAAAAACCACATGCTGATAGTACTTATTGAGTACACGACCCTTATTGACTTTGGAGTCACCAGGTCAAAGGTCAAGGTCACCAGGTCAAAGGTCAAGGCGCTGTGGGGGCATTTTCACCATTAGTGACAGCTCTTGTTAGTATCATATTTTATCTCTAGAAAGATGATATAATTGCTTTGCAATAAAATTTCTCACAGTTGCCATGAATTCATAAAAGGATTTTCATTTCCAGATGCCAAATCCAGTCTTTATTCTATATTATCCTCATGAATGATGTTACTCCATTACTTCCAGTTTATCAGTCCTGCAGAAATACCGTAAATGTCATTAACAGTTTTACCTGAAATGTTAGCCCAATATTGATGGAACTTGGTCAGAATATTTGCCTCAGTACTGATATTAGGTGATTTAAGGTTAAAAACTAGTAAATAATACATTTCTCTTGGGGCCCCTTTTCACCAGTCCTGTCTACATGAACAGAATGTTTATCTTTATGAAATTTAGGTTATATTTGAAACCAGGTCATACCATGTCAAGGCTTGATCAGGTGAGTGACACAGGACTTCAATAAATTATTGCTCTCTTGTTTTTAAAAATTAATAGTCCTTGTAATTTAACTGGAAACCAGGAACTTGTTCTGGTAAATGTAAAAGATACAGCATGCTTTCTGATAGTTTTTGAATTAAAGGAGTTTATTCTCTGTATGAAAAAATTATCTTCTTATTTCCCCAACACCACTAAACAAGAAAATACCTAGCATTCTAAATTGCTAATTAAGAAAACAATGTTTATTTTTCATCATTAATTTATTGTGTTGCATCTTCCTGTACCCGCAGTTCTGAATTTACGTAAATTGAAAACTTGTTTCTAGATATATTTCAGAATGAGTTTTTGCTAGTTTTCTGTTATTAATGAAGTGCAGGATGTTTCTGGTATTTCCTGTTAGCAATGCTTCCAATTTAAATTTAATGATAAAATCTTGTTGCTTAGCGATAAGATAGAGCTGCTTAAAACCTGGAAAAAGTATATAATGCTATATGGTATTGATAAGTTTATTGCATAAGCACAAGTATTAAGGAAATACCAATGTCCAGAATGCAGAAATACCCTGACATTTCATTCTGTTATTTTGTTCTCCAAATTATAACAAAAAATTGTAGAATAGAATATTACAGGTGTAATAGAAAACAACTTTTTGCCAAATACAAGCTACAGTTTTCCAATTACCAGTTTTATATGTCACAGATGTAGGAAACACTTTCTCCATTTCACAAATACACATTGGTACCAAAACTGAGCCGAATTGCGCTTATTTTTATACGCTCGTTTGAAAAACGGGACGTATTATGGGAATGCCCCTGGCAGGCGGGCGAGCGGTGTCAACAGACTTTGTCCGGAGCATAATTATCTTCTTCATGCATGGAGGGATTTTGATGTAACTTAGCATAATTGTTCACCATCATGAGATGGAGTGTCATGCGCAAGAACCAGGTCCCTAGGTCTAAGGTCAAGGTCACACTTAGAGGTCAAAGGTCAAATTCAAGAATGACTTTGTCTGGAGCATATCTTCTTCATGCATGGAGAGATTTTGATGTAATTTGGCACAGCTGTTTACCATCATGAGACGGAGTGTCATGCGCAAGAACCAGGTCCCTACATCTAAGGTCAAGGTCACACTTAGAGGTCAAAGGATACAAGAATGAAACTTTGTCTGGAGCATTTCTTCTTCAGGCAGGGAGGGATTTTGATATAACTTGGCACAAATGTTCAATACCATGAGACGGAGTGTCATGCGCAAGAACCCAGGTCCCTAGGTCTAAGGTCAAGGTCACACTTAGAGGCCAAAGGTCAGATACAAGAATGACTTTTTCTGGAGCATTTCTTCTTCATGCATTGAGGGATTTTGATGTAACTTGGCACAATTGTACACCATCATGAGACGGAGTGTCATGCGCAGGTCCCTTCTTTAGAATTACTTCCCTTTGTTGTTACTATAAATAGCTCATATTGTAACTTTTTCATTACTGGTTGTAGGGAAAATTTGAGACCACTTTTCTGCAGTACAACATGCATGTTACATCCAATTTTGAGGTGTATTTTGACCTATCTCTACCTGGTAAGGATTTTTGTGTGGACTTAGAATTTTTGGAGGGGATTTTTTATGCCCTCGAAGGGAGGCATATAGTTTTTGAACCGTCTGTCGGTCTGTCAGTCTGTTGGTCCGTCCGCAATTTTCGTGTCCGGTCCATATCTTTGTCATCGATGGATGGATTTTCAAATAACTTGGCATGAATGTGTACCACAGTAAGACGACGTGCAGTGCGCAAGACCCAGGTCCGTAGCTCAAAGGTCAAGGTCACACTTAGACGTTAAAGGATAGTGCATTGATGGGCGTGTCCGGTCCATATCTTTGTCATCGATGGATGGATTTTCAAATAACTTGGCATAAATGTGTACCACAGTAAGACGACGTGTCATGCGCAAGACCCAGGTTCGTAGCTCAAAGGTCAAGGTCACACTTAGACCTTAAAGATCATTTTTCATGATAGTGCATTGATGGGCATGTCCGGTCCATATCTTTGTCATTCATGCATGGATTTTAGAATAACTATGCATGAATGTGTAACACAGTAAGACGATGTGTCGTGCGCAAGACCCAGCTCCGTAGGTCAAAGGTCCTAAACTCTTAACATCGGCCATAACTATTCATTCAAAGTGCCATCGGGGGCATGTGTCATCCTACGGAGACAGCTCTTGTTTTTTTGTTTTTTTTTTAATATTAACTTCCCTTAGTTGTTACTATAAATAACTTATATTGTAACTTTTTTATAATTGACCGTAGGGAAAAACCAAGACCACTTTTCTGTGGTACATCATAGATGCTACTTTCAAATTTTAGGTGTATTTTAAGGTATCTCTGCCTCAGGTAAAGAGTTTTTTGTGGACTTAGAAAGTCAAAAGAATTACAATAATTACTTAAACACAACCACAGAATTAAAATTCCAAATACAGGTGCTAGTGTAGAGAAATTTGCTGTAACGGGCGTATATTGTGACATCAGGGCTCCAGATATTTTTTTTGGCCTATGAGTATTTACTCATCATAATTTTAAATGACGCGAGTAAAATGGTAAAATCTGAAACTGACTAGGAGTACTGGTACTTTTACTCCTGAGAATTTGTAAATGTGAAAAACCAGAAATCAGTTTTATAACATATTTATTGGGTGTAACCCCCATGAATTTGTTCCCTTGCAGTTCACTACGGTTTCAATATTCAGCATTCAAGTTTTTGCTTCTTTTTTCTCCCTTGGCTTGCTTTGGCTTCACCCTCGCTACTGAATCCAATAGAATATTCAATATACCTTTAACTGTGTTTTGGGGATCATTTTAGTTAGTTTAAAGAATGCCTAGAGTGTTTGTTCACTTTTTACATTCATAGAAAGAGACATTTTTGTTGTTTACTCTGCACTAGAAGTTGATATTTTAAATCGACACCGCTTTAAAATACACTACTGTACCATCCATATTAATTCCCAACTATTTGATTTATGCACGCATTGAGTGTATAATAACATTTAACCTAGGTGTATAGAGTACCATTCAATGCGTGTGTACGTTCAAAGTGGAAGAATTAATGCCGACCGTTCTCTGTTACATAAAGCATCCAGACGATTCAGATTTTGTTTATGCTAGTAAAAAGCCATTGCGTGCGTTTCTGCAATTTCATATATTATACGTTTTTAAATGCATAAAAATTATCAGACATGCATATATGCATTATTTCAAAGCGTAATTTACGCTAATATGCATCTTATCTGGAGCCCTGTGACATTCTGGCACTCTTGTTCAAATTCTGAATTGCTTAGGGCTTTAACATATACAACAAATTTTGATGTGAATTTCTAGGTGAGAATGTGTAGAAGAATTATTATTATAAACCTAATAAAAAAGAAACCCATTTGAAATGAACTTAATATTGGTGATAATGATATGTTACTGCTTGGATAAGTAGACCAGGGATGTGTGTGTGTGGGGTGGGGGGGGGGGAGTTAGAATGAAATGGGTACAGTCCATGTGAACCATGAATAATTTGACAAACTTGGAGAATATCACAAACTTGTTCAGGAATTGCATGAACATCCTGGATGATCTTGTCAGATTGTTAGCATTAGCAAAGAAAAAATCAAGTAACTTGTTGAAAAATGTGACCCTTTTCACCTTTTCAACTGAATTTGGTAACCCAACTAGGATTTCAATGGTACACGTTTTTGGTTCAGTGTCGGTTTACTTTTCGTTTCCAACAGGATACAAGTTACAGGATTTTTATGCAGTTGTCTATACTAAATAATGTTTTAGATACAAAATAATATTTTTTGGCAGCTGTCAATACAAGATAATGTCACAGATACAGCAGGATATAACTTCATGCTTTTTGCAGTTATCTGTACAGTATATAAATGTTTCAGATATAACCGGATGTTTTTCTGTTTTGCAGTTACCTGTGTTACAGAACTGGCTGTTTGAAATCTACAGAAATTACAATCCAGTGCCTTTTCACAACTTTAAACACTGTTTTATGGTTGCACAAATGGTAGGTAATTTGTCAGTTAAAATGTAATAAATTACATACTGTTTAAAAATTAAGTACAGTCAAACTTTGTTCGCTCGAACTGGATTGGACCGGCAAAATTTATTAGAGTTATTGGTAGTTCAAGTCATCGAAATTTATACATTATACAGGGATTTTGCTGGGACCTAGCAATTTATGAGCAAAGGCTGGCATTCAAATCTGAGTTCGAGTGAAAGAAGTTTATCTGTACATTCTTTTTAAGATCCTCAGAATAGTTTGATTTTGTGCTGTTATTTTTCAAGCCATGCTTTTTAAAACCTCAATGCTGTGAATCGTGTAGTGATCTATAATCTGAGATACTATAATAGGGAAATCTGGTGACCTGGTAATGTCTGGTTTCATTTATTCCCCATAAAGTAACTTGTTTAGCACCAGACAGATATGATGTGAAAGTAGACATAAAGTAAGAAATAAAAAAAATTGAATTATTCCTGCAGTCAGGGGCATCGTAAGACTATGACATTGTGTATAAGATGGTGATTAGGGGGCAATAGGCTTCCCCAGGAATTTCTTTTGTTTTGAATGTATGTAGGAGTGTTTTCTGGCATATCCAGGGAAAAAATACAAAAAAGCATGTGTGGTTAAAGAAGCTTAAACTCCTATGATACATTTTGGTTAGGAAAGTTATATGCAGGCCTAGCCTACGTGGAGCTATGTCAGTGACAGTATGACTGTGTATCTCTTAGTATAATTAGCAAAAAGATGCAAAAAAACTATCTCGTTGCAGTCGATAGTCTTCTCGTTTGACATATCATGCAACATCTGCTTGTATAACAATAATTACAGTGTATAGAAAGTTTTGCAGTTGTTTTTAACATAGAAGTGGTTAAGCCCACATTTTAACACTGTACTGATTCTAGTAAGAACTCCTTTTCTTACTAGTGCTTCTGGCTTTAGCTCATCTGGGTACAAAGTGCTCAAGGTTAGCAGTTAGAATACTCCTGTGTTTGTTGTGCATTGTCCTACGCTTTGGTATGTGCATTTTTTGTTATTGATCATTGGCAATTTTCTTGTTAACACTCCACAGATCACAATGTTTGCCCAACAATAATGATACTTGGTCAGAATGTTTCCTTACTAAAGTCTAAGATGATTTCGAAACTTGGTTATCCCAGATCAAAAATAAGGTCATCAGGTCAAATCATTGAAAAACTATGAATACTTTAGAATCCACATTTTCAACCTAATCTTCATAAAACTTTGTCAGAATATTTGTCTCTTTTAAATCTAGGAAAGGTTTAAAACTAAATTAATTTAGTTCAAAACTAAGTCACTTTTTCAAATAGCAGAAAAAAGCATTATTAACAGTGTAGAGGCCAGACCTTGTACCTCATCCTAATAAATTTTGTCAGAATGGTTGTCACCTCGAAGTCTAGGTCAAGTCTGAAACTTATTTATCCAAGATAAAAAAGTAGCTCACTAGGTGAAATTGCAGAAAAAAAACAACCTGTTAACACTTGAGGCAGATTATTTAAAACTTGATTGATGTAACATCTAGTATTATACATTTGTTCTTTAAGGTTTATACCGTATGACTGGTCATACCAGTGCTAGGGGTCTTGAGGGGTGTTGCACATTTCTTTACCTCTCATGAACACACTCGAACAGAGTCTGCTATTGTTTTGATTGGTTGTGTTCTATGTCACTTAAGCATGGGTAAAAGTCTATTCTGTAAAGTTGCCATTTTCAATTGTTTTTGCATTTTGCGCTTAAAGATTAATGAATTCTTTCATTTTTACAGATGTATGGTTTAACTTGGTTGATAGACTTACCATCATTGGTTGATGATATAGATGTACTCATACTTCTGACCTCTGCAATATGCCATGACCTAGGACATCCAGGATATAACAATGCATATCAAGTAAGTTTAACCCTTACTCTGCTAAATTTCAATAATGGACTTGTCCACCTTTCAGTTTGGACAGTACCATTAACTGTTAACAGGGGTGCTTACCAAAAAGATATTGACTGAATGGCAAACAGTGCAGATCATGATCAGACTGCATGGATGTGCAGGCTGAACATGATCTACACTGGTCGCAAAGGCACCACCAATCGTGTCCAGCATGATGAGGGTTAATAATTTATCACCTCAGTGTAAACAGTGGATAACTGCATTAACATAAAGAAACACTTGTCCAGTTTTTGCTGAGGTGGCAATCTGACGTACAGACAAAATCCACCACAGGCAAAATCCAAACTCTGCTGATTTTGGATAAGGCAGACTAAAACAGTCATTTCTCATGTTTCAAAACATTTCAAAATTTTAAGATTATAATGTTATTAATAAAATAAAAATCATTTATCAACTTAATCAAAAAAATATATATTTTGTATCACCCAATTAAATTGAATAGTAGAGGGAGTAAATTTGTAGAAAGGGACTTAGTCTTCATTCAGTAAGTATATAGAACATTTAGTCCCAGTTGATGTCTGATGTATGTTAGAGTTTGTCATCATTCAGTAAGTACATAGTAGATTTTGTCCTTATTCAGGAAAGATGTAGTAGATTTTGTCATCATTAAATAAGTATGTAATTATGTATTATTGTGGTTACAATTTAGAAAATTATGTGGAAGTAGACTGGTAGCATAGTCAGTAGATCACTAAAAAAGTATCCTGAGACATTTATTTTGAGACCCAGTCCAGCTGCAAAATCTGTTAGCTCTTTGACCTTTTCTGCATATAATAGGGTTGTGAAGGTGTCAAACAAGAAACAGTCTCTACTAGATGCACATGCCTTTTAACGGGTCATGAAATTGGCCTTAATTCTTTCAAAGGTTTTTAACAGGTCACCATTAAAATTCACCCAAAACTACTTACTATTTAATGGGATTTTCATGACCATAGTTTTAATGCCATACATTAAAAATGACTTTGATGGCCATGAAAAGCTGCTTAAAATAAACCATTAAAATAAGTTAATAGGCTCCTTAAAACCCCATGAAAATTTTTAATTGGCATGAAATTAATGTGCCATTAAAAAATTACCCCTTAATTTCCCATTAATTAGTAAGAACTAATGGGGCCATTAATTTTTTTATACTCTGTTAATGGCCGTTAATTATTAAAAAATTGATTAATGATCTCATTAAATATGTCAGATTTAATTTTAATGGGTTTATAATATTTTAATTGTATATCAAATTAAGGGCCTTGAAAATTTGCATTCAGAATTAGACATCGTAAGATAATCAACTTCATAATAATATTTGCCGTATTGATTTAAACTACGTATTACTACACATGTAATAGTATTTATGCATATGTACTGTTTTGTAAAATGCTAGAAGAATATTTGTTTCTTCTTTTTTCTCTTATTATTTTGTAATGTAAACACATGTAACAGCCTCGCACAAACATTTGTTACATTGTATCCTTATTCTGTCATATGTTCATATGAAATGAGAAAATAAATGGATATTGTATTGTATTGAGTTGTACTGAGAAGGGTGTACAGGTACTGGTTTAATAGATCAAGTGACCATGTGGGTAGTTTTAACTATTCAACATTACAATATTGACAAACATTCTGACCAAGTTTTTATTGGCACAGACATTAGGCATCAGGTGTATTGAAAAAGCAACTGTTGATGACAACGTCAGTTCACAATGGGCAATCACAATTTAGCTCTACTTCAGTATTTTGTGCTTACATGCATGCACTGTACATCTAAGAGCAAATGTTTGAGGGATTGCATCACAAGTAGCTTCTCCCATCTCCAATTAAGCGTACCACACTCTTTGATTCATTGAAACAAAGAAGCGGTTGATCTGCCCATGCCCCAAATGAATTTAAATCAGACTGTAAATTTTCACAATTATGTGTACTGTTCACTTCTCTATAAACCTTAGTTTCTACTCAAGAATTTGAAAATCTAAACTAGTCTGAACACAGTTTATAATGTAAATTCCTTACCCCACCCATTTTCTTATACAAATGCTGATTATTTGGACAAGAAAAACAAAGAACAGAAAAAGTAGCATGCATCAGTACGTATTTACCCTTACCAAAATTTTGTAGATTGATGTTATCAAATAAATTAATATGTTTCCATCCGACTTTCATTGAAATAAATCCGATTTTTGTAGGAACATAATTTGCCAAACATTTGAAAAAAAAATGGTGTAACTGCATCAAGGGGAAATAACTTCAATGCAACTAAATATAACATCATGATATATTATAGACGATGTGTGCGTAGTATGTATTTATTGTGATTAAAGTCCATTTTAGAACAATATGAGACTGGAATATAAGCATTCAATAGTAGAGCAAGCCAAAAACCAAACAGAAAATATGTACGAATCACTTTTTACAGAATTTAGGATTTAATGGGCATTACATTGCTGTTAAGGGCCATTAAGTTTACTCTTAAATGAAATCGTACACAACCTGAACATTTAATGGGTATTAAATCAAATTTAAGGGCCATGAATAATCCTGTTAAATTAAAAAATACAGAATTTCACTATTTTTTCAAAGCCATTAACTATTTTAGCTACCAAACTAAATTTTCAATGGCATGATTCATGGATAAAAATGGGTGTTTTAATGGTATTTTAACATGTAACCCATTAATATTGTGAAACCTGTTAAATAAAGTGATGCAAGAATGAATGGGGTTAATTAACGGTTTTTCCTATTTTAATGGATATTTTACAGGGTTTTAAACCATGTTTAATGGTACGTGCATCCAGTAGTGAATTGTGGTTGCACTCAGTGAAACAGAGGCCAAATTTCTGTTTACTACAGAAATATACACATTTTTTTTGTACTTTTATCTGACTGTAAAACAAAAACACTGATATCTTTATGATGCAAACATGTAACGGTTTTTGTTTCATTATTTATTTTTTGCCTTTCAGATAAATGCAAAAACAGAACTAGCATTACGGTACAATGATATTTCTCCATTAGAGAACCATCATTGTTCTGTTGCATTTGAGATTTTAGAGAAACGGCACTGCAATATACTGGCCAATCTCACCAAGGATCAGTACAGACGGGTACGAGAGGGTATGATCAAGTAAGTCTCTGATATGATAAGCTAGTAAGAAACTTGTGTCTTTTAGCAACAGTCATAGCCACAGAATCATTTTAAGGAAGGAAGTCTTTTAGCAACAGACATGACAACAATATCATTTTACAAAAGACTGTCTTTTAGTAACAGACATGACAACAATATCATTTTACAAAAGACTGTCTTTTAGCAACAGACATCACAACAATATCATTTTACAAAAGACTGTCTTTTTAGCAATGGACATGACCACAGGTCCTTTTGGAACAGGCGGTATCATTTTTTTTAGCTCGCCTGTTCAAAGAATATGGAGAACTATACTACTCACATCGGCACTGGTGTTGGCGTAGGCATTGGTTAAAGTTTTTATGAAATTGTGTTATCTTGTAAACCATCAAAGATATTTATTTCAAACTTAGAACACTTGTTTATTATAACAGTCTCTACCTGTAGGCAAGAGTACATAACTCTGTCAAGTATTTTGGCTGAATTATGGCCATTTTTGGACTTGGAAATTGGTTCAGATTTCGTACAAGTCCATGTTTTGTAAAAATTGTTTGATGTGTGGCTTTGAAACTTTGAACTCTTGTTAATTATATATGTCCCTACCTGTAAGCAAGAGTAAGTACATAACTCTGTCAACTATTTTGGTTGAATTATCGCCCTTTTTGGACTTGGAAATTGGTTCAGTTTTCGTACAAGTCCACCTTTTGTCAATACTATTTGATATGTGGCTTTGAAACTTTGAACAATTATTATCCAAATCCACAAATACAGGTACATTGTTTGTCTTATTAGCCCACCATCATCAGATGGTGGGCTATTCAAATCACTCTGCGTCCGTGGTCCGTCGTCCTTCCGTCCGTCCGTCCTTCCGTCCGTTAACAATTTCTTGTTATCGCATCTCCTCAGAAACTACCTGGGGGATTTTGACCAAACTTTGTCAGAATGATGTATTGGTACCCTAGTTGTGTCCCCCTGAAAATCAGACTGGTTCAACAATTTTTTAGTAAGTTATGGCCCTTTGTTTATTTCTATAATTTACATAGATTTATATAGGGAAAAACTTTGAAAATCTTCTTGTCCAAAACCACAGAGCCTAGGGCTTTGATATTTGGTATGAAGCATCATCTAGTGGTCCTCTACCAAGATGATTCAAAATATTTCCTTGGGGTCTAATATGGCCCCGCCCCGGGGGTCACATGGTTTATATAGACTTATATAGGGAAAAACTTTGAAAAACCTCTTGTTCAAAACCACAGGGCCTAGGGCTTTGATATTTTGTGTATGACATCATCTAGTGGTCTTCTATAAGATTGTTCAAATTACCCCCCTAGGGTCAAATATGGCTCCGCCCCGGGGGTCACATGGTTTACATAGACTTACATACTGAAAAACGTTGAAAATTTTCTTGTCCAAACCACAAAGCCTAGGGCTTTGGCATTATTAATGTACCATCATCTAGTGGTTCTCTACCAAGTTTGTTCAAATTATCCCCCTAGAGTCAAATATGGCCCCGCCCTGGGGGGTCACATGGTTCATATAGACTTATATAGGGAAAAGATTTTAAAATCTTCTTGTCAATAACCTACAACATTCAAATTTGGACCACATGTATGGTTTTGAGTGGCAAGATGAACCTTGACATGAGTTGACCTTGATTTTGACCTAGTGACCTACTTTCACATTTCTGTAGCTACAGCCTTCAAATTTGGACCACTTGCATAGTTTTGTGCACTGAAAAAAACTTTGACCTTGACTTTGACCTAGTGACCTACTTTCACATTTTTGAAGGTACAGGCTTCAAATTTGGACCACATGCATAGTTTTGTGTTCCGAATTGGAATTTGACCTTGATTTTGACCTACTGACCTACTTTCACATTTCTCAAGCTACAGCCTTCAAATTTGGACCACATGCATAGTTTTGTGTACCGAAACAAACTTTGACCTTTACATTGACCTAGTGACCTACTTTCACATTTTTGAAGGTACAGACTTCAAATTTGGAACACATGCATAGTTCTGTGTTCCGAAATAAAATTTGACCTTGATTTTGACCTAGTGACCTACTTTCACATTTCTCGAGCTACAGTCTTCAAATTTGGACCACATGCATAGTTTTGTGTACCGAAATGAACTTTGACCTTAAGATTGACCTAGTGACCTACTTTCACATTTCTGTAGCTACAGGCTTCAAATTTAGACCACATGCATAGGATTGTGTACCGAAACAAACTTTGACCTTGACATTGACCTAGTGACCTACTTTCACATTTTTGAAGGTACAGGCTTTGTGTTCTGAAGTGTTCTGAAGTGTAATTTGACCTTGATTTTGACCTAGTGACCTACTTTCACATTTCGTCCTTGAAATTGATCTAGTGTCCTACTTTCACATTTCTCAAGCTACAACTTTCGAATTTGGACCACATGCAAAGTGTTGTGTACGGAAATGAAATTTGACCTTGAGCTAGTCAGTAAGTCTTGAAATTTGGAACACTCAAAAATGGCACATTGGTGGGCGCCAAGATCACTCTGTGATCTCTTGTCTATTTTTCTTCTTTTGTCTGAAAATCTCTGGTAATATTTTGACCCCATACTTCCATCAATTCTTCGAATAGTCGAGCGCGCTGTCAACAGACAGCTCTTGTTCTAGAATGTAGTTTAGCATCAGACATGATTACAGTATAATTTAATTGACACAATATTCTGGGAAAATATTGGCATGGTAATATAATTTCTTATATTTACAGATGTATTTTAGCAACAGATATGGCCAAACACAATGAGATTGTAAATAATTTCAAAGCAATATTGGAACAATTTGACTTCAGTAATACAGAACATAAATATCTGGTAAGTATTTGTCATTGACTGCTTTTTCTCTAAACTTCTTTGAAAACGAGTAACATAACCTATTTAGAATTCTTTAGGTTGAAAATTTTATAATACTTTATAAACTTTTTGATAATTTTTTGAAGGTGGTCACACTAAGGTTATAAAACCGAATTAGAAAGCCTGTCTCAGAATTAAGCCTTGTCATTGGACAATTTCAAGGTTATGCTCTAAATTTCTTAAAAAACCGATCAAATTCTTTGGACGTGAGAGTGGTCTTCATACTTGGTTTTATAACCTTTAGAACCAGATTACAAGTTTTCATAGCTGAGGTTTACATTTTGATTAAGCCATCCTTCTGTTAAATAGTTTTTGTTAAAACTAAAAGGTGAGAAAAAAACTAAAAAAATGTAACACTTTCTAATTAAGATCATTTACAATTTATTGCTTGATATTGCTTTCCTTTGAATGGATTTGGAAAAGAAATCTGAAAAAAAAAAGATACGTTCAAAGATTATAATTAATAGAATAGAACAGATTTGAAACTGGCATAACAACAAAGAGTTAAATCTCAGGATAATCAGATGAAAACTTGTTTTGTCATTCAGTATTGCTTTTTTGATGAATTAATCAGTGACTCGATTTTGCAAGCAAAATGACCAGCTTGCGATTCTATCGTTCATTATTCCTTTCATTTAATCTGTTCAAGACTGTAAAGTTAAAATGTAACATAACATAATGAAAGGGCAACATACGAATATATTGCTGTTATATATGTTTTATAAACTTTGATCATTGTAAAGCATTGAATTGTGTGACTTTCATGATGTATAAAGATGGTAAACAAACAGAGATATGACATTTAGTAAATCAGACATTCTGTCTTGAAGGAATATGAATCAGAACAAATCATTTTCCTTTCACTATGATAAATACCCCTGTTTTATTTCACACTGGAAAATGATCATGTTAAAATGTATATTCTATACATATCTGTCTCAGCATCAGGTAATTCCTAATGCTAAGAAGAAAAAATAGACCAAGATTGAAAGCATCTCCATTGTAAATAAATGTATTGTCGAAACTAATGATATGAAAGATAAAGACAGCGTATGGAAGAGTCCATTTATCTCAGTATGTTCATGCATCATGAAAGTCACAGTCTACACTCTGAACTACCAAAGACTGAATGGAAAATAAAAGTTTTTCATCAGGCTATTTAGTTTATATTATGTGCATGGTTTTAGAGTGGAAACATTGTCACAAGGTGCTAACATACACATTCAGTATGCATGGTGTGAGTCATAGAATTTGAGTAACCTAGAAGACACACAGGATATCTATCTAAATCGGTAGTTAGAGCTTACCAGTCAAATTGTTCGGTAGTTTACACGCACTTGAAAAAGATACCAGTGTAAATCATCACTATTCCCCAATAATAACATGATTCCCGTGCAAATACGAGGACACGTATTAAAAATTGATATATCAGCAGTTCATATTACTTGTTATTAGTATGAAAACTAAAAATATTTAGATTTTTACACGTAATGAAAATATTGAATTCCCTATGCTTCATTTAAATCTATTTCTGGTTATGTTTGTAAACATCACATTATCGTTGGGGAATAGTATAATATTTCCTGGTCATTGTTTTAGCTCATTTGCAAAGAGGATGCAGGTTGAGCTTTCAGTATAGGTGGATTATCTGCCTTTGGCCGTCCGTTGTCTATATTTTTCATTACACAGTTTATTCTTGTAGACTGCTTAATGGATATTAGAATTATTCCTGCATAGACCTGTCTAAAGTATATTCAAATGGCTTTGCTTGACTACATTTAGGATCACTGCAACTAAATTTAGAATTATAAGACTTCGAAAGACTCAGTTGTCATGAATGGTTTGATGCGTCTTCACCAAATTTGGTCAGAAACAACCTTGCATGTATCATTTTCAAGTTTGTACGAATGGTTCTACAAGATCCATAATTATTCTGTCGCAAGGATCATTGTTTTACATTTATTAAATATACCAAAAGTTTAAGACTTGATAACTTACTTGAAGGATATGCTATCCGTCCCCTACCCATTTTGTTCAAGTCAGGTTGCTGGAACAGAGTTTTTGTGCCATCACAGGGGTAAGTGTTTAAACACAGAGCTAAATTTTAAACTTTTATAAAAGCTTCCTTGTTAAATACTGCAGAGCTTAGACATAGGATATTTTACATGTAGCAAAAGCTAGCCTTTAACAAACAAATTCATTCTGTTAAAAAACATGGGGGTCAGATTTTGGGCCAGCACAGGGGTCATTGTTTCAATCTGTTAAATTCTTGTAAAGGAGGTCAAATTTGGGTTGACCATTGGTAATTGCTTTAGTCTGTTAAATTCTAGTCACATAGATCAAATTTTGGACAACTGCAGGGGTCTTTGTTTGGCTAAAATATTTAAGTAAACCTTAAAAGATCTGCTTAAAGGATGCTCACCAAACTTGGTCAGAAGCATTCCTGATGGAAAGTCTCTGTAAATTGTTCCAAATTGCAAGCATTTAGTATTGCAAAGTTAAAAACTTTAATAGATTCCTAACATTAAATTCCACAAGGTTGTGAGGTCAGGTGAGTGATTTGGAGCCATCATGGCCCAAGACAGTGTTGTTAATATGTTCTTACTTACACTGAATTTGTACATGTGTGCTAACATATTCTTGTTTCCATGGTAACCTTACAGCTAATGATGATACTTATGAAAGTATCCGACATCTCAAATGAAGCAAGACCAATGAACGTAGCCACACCCTGGTTAGACTGTCTTCTGCAGGAATTTTTTAACCAGGTTCAGTGATCAAAATATTGTGAAAATCAGTATCAGTCTATCCACGAATTTTGTACTGGTAGTACCCTTCCACAGTGTAGCATCACTTTGTAGATTTTTATACTAGGCAGCATGCACAAGCACATTATTCTATATTAGTTGCAGAATTTTTTTTTCCTTTTTTTAAATTTTTTTTTTATTTCAAAAGTATCTGACAAGCCTTAAGTGTATTGTAAAGTTGGAAAATGAAATTTGCCACAATAATATCAGAAGTCGGTGTTTTAAGAGCAAAGTATTAATGATAAAAATTTTCTGCGTTACATCCAAAATGAAATAAAAGGAGCTGCACCATGAAAGAACCAAGCGCAGGCTGGTCTGGATCCATGCTGTTTGCAAAGCTGCTATGTTGGTTTTTTCATGGCGCGGCTCAAATAAAGTTAAACCTGTATGAAGCAGACTTACTACCTGGCCGCTAATGGCAGGTTGCTGCTTAACTCAAGTTGAAACTAGAACTGAAAGTTTAATTTGGAAGTTAAGTGACTGGCTGCTTAAAGCAAGTGGTCGCTTAAATACAGGTGACTGTTTAAAGGCAGGTGCGCCCATATATTTTGTCTACCATTAATTTTACACTCGATCAAATCTGAACTCTGTTCTTTGCCAAGTCTTTAAAGACACCCTAAGGCTTGTTATAGCTATTTTTATCTTATTAATACTTTTATCTTGTTTTTGTTTTTTCTTTTTTGTAGAAATTATGTCTAGATTATTTTTTGTAGCAGTTGAGTGATTTAGCAAACACTGCATGATATAATAATTAATTCATATGAAAACTAATACAATATGTAATAGAAAGAGTAGGGGTTCACGAGAATAATTAGGTTACTTCAAGAAGGCGTAGCCTTCGAGAAATGACCTTATTATTCAAGTGGCCCCTATGCTTACTGTTTTGTATCATGGTCCGCCAATATGAACAACGCATTCGGCTTCTTATTTTGATTGACAAGTTAACATTCCATTTTAAGAGTTGGTACTATCACATGACAAGCGTACTCTAACTGAAATAGAGAATAGTTTCAGCAGAAAGTCCAACATTTCCCTACAGTATTCTATATGTAGGCGGGACCTAAGACATGTTCTCTAACTTAGTTAGAATACGGCTTATAGCCTCGCCTCATCCACAGTTGAAGGATATTACAGATAGAAGATGAAAGTTATAATGACACTGCAGGTAAACCATGATACAAATCTAATTAGAGTAATGAATCTTCTGTCCTATGTTAGATTTTATAGAAGTTTAAAGATCTGAAAGTTGTTTGCTACTGTGTTCTAGATGTTTTGTAGCATGCAATTCACAACACCATTGATCACATACTGACATTTGAAGTATTTCGAGTAACCTAAAATAAAACTTTATTAGGTTTAAAATGTTGTTCCTTTTCTCTTACATTAATAAATTATGTAAACGTCTGTCACAGACACAGAACATTTATGTAGCAGATAATCATTTTTTATCTGTTTGTTAATTTTAATTATATACTACAATTTAAAACTTCTTAAGATATAGATGTTGTTGTCAAATTATGTTTTACCAATACGAAATATATAAACTTTTTCTTGTTATTCTTCTTTTCAGTAGTTCTTAGCTCATATTTTGTATTTAGGTTTGAATACTTTAAAGAACAGCATTTTTGAATCCATTTTTATTATCTCCCTTTATGGCTCTGTATAAGTTGCTGTGAAACTTTGAAAGTTATGATTTTCTTTCCACGTAATTACACATACCGTACGTTCTCGCATATAAGGCGCACTTGCTTATAAGACGCATCCCGACATCGGGCATGCAATCTGGGGTCTTTTCCACTAACCCTCGTATAAGATGCAGTCATCTTTTGATATCAGCAGTATCAAGTATTTGTAGAAATGCATTATTTTTCAAACATTATGTGTTTTGGGAAAAATAAAATGGTAGAAATCGCCAAATTTTTTTTGGTAAAAAAACTGCAAACTTCAGTCATTAAATGTTAAAATATATAATCAGCTTATATACAATTATTTTTCTGTGATAAACATTGAAATGAATTAGAAACGGAGAACTTGCGTCTACAAAACAGCCGAAATTTTGACGATATTTGCCGATGTTACACAATGAAATAAAATAAAGTATTTTAAAAAATATATTTTTGTATGTAATAAAATGCACTTGAATAACCAAGATACGGCGGAAATACATCTAGAAAAGATTGGCGTTATTCACCAAGATTATTTAATTCTTTGCAGACTTGTTTTATAAAACGTAAATCCTGCTTTGTATGTAATAAAATACATTTTAGCTCCTAGGAAACGGCGAAATTACGTCTACAAATCGGCCGAAATTTTGACGATATTTGCCGATGTTACCCAACAAAATAAAATAAGGTATTTTAAAATATATTTTTATGTATGGTAAAATGCATTTGAATAACCAAGATTCGGCAAAAATACATCTAGAAAAGATTGGCGTTATTTACCAAGATTATTCAAGAGTTTGCAGACTAAGTCTTGTTTTATAAAACGTAAAACTAAACAGAATGTTTCAAAATCCTTCTTTTGTACGTAATAAAATACATTTTAACTACTAGGAAACGGCGAAATTACGTCTACATATCGGCCGAAATAATATTGCCGATTTTATGGCTGGGCTGTCAAATGAAATGACACGTGTCAGTCAATTATAGCTTGACACCTGCCAGTCAAATACAGGTTTGTCCACTTCGATATATTACCCAGTCGTGTTCGAGTTTCGAGTAGCTAGGCATCTCTACATGCCCGTCATTTGGCAAGAAGATTAGTCCAAAATAATTTCCGTTGGCCATTCTTTGAAGATGCCGAAGTTTTACATCAATCAGTGTTTATTTGCGGATTTGAAGCATCAGATATTTCATAACAAGTGTGTTTTAACAATTAACACCCTAAAACAGTTCTCTGTAATTGGCACCAATTAACTTTTAATTATTTTCGGTTTGCAGGATGTGAAAATATTTCTATGTTCAGTTAATGTCCATTACAATTTACAAGTTAATTTAAAGCCGATATATTCTGCTGTTTTAAAAGGAAAAAAAATACATTAATTTATAAAAAGAAAAATATACTTTTGAATCGTAAAATAAATTAATATCGATTTTTATAGCGGGCCGAGATACGGTATGTGCCGTTACAAATTTTTTAACAAAGATTTTATCACCGCTATGCAAATTGCTGCCGAAAAACGAAAGTAGCGGTTTGCAGTGACAGAAGTGAAGATGTACTGAGCTGTAAATTGAAGATTGTTTAAAATTGTCTTTTAATTTCCTTGTAGTATGGGCTTATAAGATGCGTCCCACTCTGGACTGGAAATGTGACTCCTAAAAATGCGTCTTATAAGCGAATATGGACGGTATTCTCTATTAGGACAGCTGTTTCATCTGTTTTAGCATAAAATTGAATTTTATAAATCACTCCGGAACTTGTGAGTTTTTCAGTAAGGTTAAACTACACAAAAAAAAAATGGAAATTTTTACAGTTATTGATAATGTTGAGAAAGAAGTTCTGTTTAGCTGCCCATCTTGCCAAGAATAGTCTGTCGTGTTACTACACTCAGGTACACGTGCCCGTCACTGTATCATGAAACCTTAAATTTTGAAAGCAAACTTAATTACTAGAAATAAATAAAGATTACTTTTTCTGCACTGTGTAAAAAAATTTCAAAAATCTGTTTTGATTTTTGAACAGTAATGTTTTTAGACGTCAGGACATCTTGAAATTGCATATTACAAGGAAGCACCATTTTCCAGGAAGTAACATTTTTTAAGTGGAAACTACATTTTATGTACAAACTACATTTTGAAGAATAATTAAGTCCAGAGGTGTGTGTTATCGCTTAAAAGGGACATGTAGTGGAAAGTGATATTCTGTTTTGATGAAATAATATTATTCATTCATTAGATTGGTTAATACTATGGGCAAGCTCAAATAGTTATTAAATATCAAAGTTAAATTGTTAATTAATTAACATTATAGTTAAGTAGCCATAGACTTGCATTTTTGTTTGTCTTGTGTATGATTTTGGTCAATGGTGTTATAGTTTAAACTGTAGTAAATAATTGAATATTATCAGGGGTGTAGGCATGTGTACAAAAAAATGGAAATTTTTCTGTATATTAAAATTAATATAGTCAGACCTGTGTTTGCCGTAACCTTTATTAATGAATGAGCCATTCTTTAAGCAGTCACTTGTATTTCTTACTATCAAAAGTTATCATTGATGCTAGATCGTCAACTTTTTTTTTTACTTTATTAAGAAAAATCTTAAAAATAACATTTGAGCCGTGCCATGAGAAAACCAACATAGTGGGTTTGCGACCAGCATGGATCCAGACCAGCCTGCGCATCCGCGCAGTCTGGTCAGGCTCCATGCTGTTCGCTTTTAAAGCCTATTGGAATTGGAGAAACTGTTAGTGAACAGCATGGATCCTGACCAGACTGCGCGGATGCGCAGGCTGGTCTGGATCCATGCTGGTCGCAAACCCACTATGTTGGTTTTCTCATGGCGCGGCTCATTTCTCTTGAGCATCAGTTTTAATTGCGAAAATCAGCCCAAAAATTAATTTTGCACTTAAACATGCACTGGTAAATGGGTCAGATGTATTACTATGGCTAATTGAGATTTCACTTCACAGCTTTGCTTCATCACTGGCTACACCCCTGCTTAACCTTTAGCCTGCTAAATTTCTAAAATGGACTGGTCCACCATTCAATTTGGACAGTACAATTAACTGTTAAAAGGGGTGCTTACCAAAAAGATACTGGCTTAATAGCGAACAGTGCAGATCATGATCAGACTGCATGGACATGCAGTCTGATCATGATCTGCACTGGTCGCAAAGGAAGAACCATTCGTGTCCAGCAGGGTGAGGGTTAAACTTCTTTTTGTTTAGAAATGCATGGAGCATTTACATAGTGTTACTAACACATCATTTTGTCGTCGTGTTTTTGTTTGTCTGTTAATCAGCTACTGAAAATTAGTAAATGTAGTATTTTGGTGAAGTTTAGTCAAAATTTCAGTATACAAACTTCAGTCGCAACTCGGCCTACCTATTTTAAAGCTGAAAAATCTGCAAACATACCAAATTTTCTTCTATACTTTAAAGTATAGAAAAGATGTTGGTATATATAAAAAATGTAGGGTGCCTGTTGTTTTACCATATTATTTTTTAATACATGGTGACACCACACAAATTATAAATTACATAAGCAGTACATTTATGGCTGTAATGCAGTGATCTGGGAATCATTTATAGAGAAAGCTAAGCTTCGCCAAAATGTTGCACATATTTACCATATGAGCCATGCCATGAGAAAACCAACATAGTGGGCTTTGCGACCAGCATGGATCCAGAACAGCCTGCGCATCCGCGCAGTCTGGTCAGGATCCATGCTGTTCGCTTTCAAAGTCTATTGCAATTAGAGAATCCGTTAGCGAACAGCTTGGATCCTGACCAGACTGCGCGGATGCGCAGGCTGGTCTGGATCCTTGCTGGTCGCAAAGCCACTATGTTGGTTTTTTCATGGCACGGCTCATATATTTTCACTGTTGTTTTTATGTAGTATATTGCATACAGTAGAATTTGTATGTATTCCTCTCTCTTCCTGCATAGTTACTGATGATCTTATTAAAAACTGCCGACATTTCTAACGAGGTACGGCCCCTGGAGGTCGCTGAACCCTGGATCGAGCGTCTGTTAGAAGAGTTCTTCATACAGGTAAACGTTGGCATGAAAACTAACAAGTGATTAACTTACATCTACCTTCTTGGAAAAAATTATCCTTCACACCCAGCCTGCCTCAATATGAAGTTTTGAGCTCAGATTGAGCTTTCGATTGCTACATGTATCTCCTCTGTTTCACCTCGTATTTTACCATAAAATCCAAGTCTGTGTTATCTACACCTTATTCTCCTAATATGTGCATTGATCCAAATCAGATCAGAGTGAAACCTTTCATTTATGTGTATATATAATGCATTGCAAATACTTTTTTTATGCCCCCGAAGGTGTGCATATTAAAATCGCACTGTCCGTCCATGCGTCTGTGTAAATTCTTGTCCGGGCTGTGACTCTGCCATCCATATAGGGATTTTGAAATAACTTGGCCTAAATGTTCACAATGAGACGACATGTCATGCGAAAGACCCAGACCCCTAGCTCCAAGGTCAAGATCACAGAGGTCAAAGGTTAACAGCGTCTGTTTCGTGTCCGGTCTATAACTCTGCCATCCATGAAGGGATTTTGAAATAACTTGGCATGAATGTTCTCCTTAATGAGACAACTTATCATGTGCAAGATCCAGACCCCTAGCGCCAGGGTCAAGGTCACTTA
The DNA here is from genome assembly GCF_021730395.1 of Mercenaria mercenaria. Classification (NCBI taxonomy): domain Eukaryota; kingdom Metazoa; phylum Mollusca; class Bivalvia; order Venerida; family Veneridae; genus Mercenaria; species Mercenaria mercenaria. The sequence goes on from NC_069374.1 coordinate 63,594,448, forward strand.
GAAGTCAAAGGTTAACAGGTGTCCGGTTCATAACTCTGCCATTCATCAAGGGATTTTGAAATTACTTGGCATAAATGTTCCCCTTAATATGTGCAAGATCCAAACCCCTAGCTTTAAGGTCAAGGTCACACTTAGAGGTTAAAGGTTAACATGGTCTGTTTCTTGTCTGGTCCATAACTCTGCCATCAATGAAGGGATTTTAAAATTGACTGGCATAAATGTTCCCTATAATGAGATGATATGTTATGCGCAAGACCCAGACCCCTAGCTTCAAGGTCAAGGTCACACTTAGAAGTCAAGGGTTAACGTGGTCTTTTTCTTGTATGGTCCATAACTGTGTCATGGGATTTGAAAATAATTTGACACATACAGATGTTAACCATATTGAGAAGGTGTGGCGCGCTTATGACCTGGGTCTCTCAGGTCAAGGTCACAAAATGATTCAAACCTAAAGTATTCTGGTATATTCTGTGCAGACAACATAGCATTCTTGGGCATGCTTTGGGGGCATTTGTCACCAATAGTGACAGCTCTTGTTCTTCCATGAAATGATATATGACCCTTGCATTTCTATTTACTTGAATTATATTGGCCCTAAATGGCAGAATATTCTCCAGATCACATTCATTTACTTGACATTGCCAATATTATGGTTAAAAAAACATATCCTGTCAAAGTCCAAACAAATCATGCTATATTTTGTACAAACCATAAGTTCAGTCTATGAGGTTGAAAAGAATAATATTTGATTTTAGCCATACCTTTGTGGATACAATATACCTTCTTTAATGTCCAGTTTGTGTACCTTTTTGATCTTTATGTATACAATATAATATGAAAGCAGAATATTTCCATTGCCCTATAGTACTCACTGCATGTATATAATAATTGTGTAGATTTAAGACATTATAAGCAGATTCCTCTATACATGATATACATGTATGTGTATTACCACAAGTTTTTCTGACAGTCAAACTTGCATAACAAAGACCACTCAAGATCATAGTTATGTTAGGTCAAACTAACTCAACATTTAAACAGTTAGGCTGTAAAAAAATTCAGATATTCTTATATTTTTCTTATCATTTTAAAAGATTTCTTATATTTCAGCAGGGGGCCTCCGCGGCCAAGTGGTTATGGTCGCCGACTTCAAATCACTTGCCCCTGATTGATTTGGGTTCAAGCCTCACTCGGGGCGTTGAATTCTTCATGAGAGGAAGCCATCCAGCTGGCTTACGGAAGGTTGGTGGTTCTACCCAGGTGCCTGCATGTGATGAAATAAGACACAAAGGGGCGCATGGGGTCTTCCTCCACCATCAAAGCTGGAAAGTCACCATATAACCTATAATTGTGTCGGTGCAACGTTAAACCCAACAGAATAAATAATATTAATATATTTCAGCAGACCTCAAGCTGTTCATATATCTAATATATTTAGCTTTTTTTTTAATACTATAATCTGAAGTGGACTAAGAACCAACCGGTTGATTTATTTTCGGAGATATATGCATTTTAAACAAGAATAAAAGATACATGTATATTGCAAAAGGTATAGCTTTCTACAGTTTGTATAAACATGTAAGTAGTAAGACTAAAATTCAGAGCTATATTGGATTTTTCATTGGCATTTAAAGTTAGATAATTATAATAATGCAGACAGCCCTATAAATTGTGTTTGATTAGAATTCTGTTAAATTAGAATGGGCAGCACATAGGATTTTTGTCAAAAATGCTGAATACATAAAAAGTTATGACACTTGGTCTGTTAGCGAAATCTTGTATTGCACCTGGTCATATTTCCTTGAGTGGTATTATATGCAAGTTTGACTGCAGAACAGCATGGAAGCTTGTGTAAGGTTTTGAGTGACATCTTATTGAAATATAATGTGTATGTCTTCTTCCAGAATGGTTGGTATGGTATGTTTCTTATAAACTACTTTCTGTTCTTTAGTAGTTTATCTTGCAATACTAAATACCTACATATAGGCAACACTAGATAAATATATAAATGCTTGTTGCATTTGAAATGCTAAATATTCTTAGATATTTCTTTGCCAAGGAATATGAAATATTCTAAGTATAGATTGAGACATGTTCTGTTTTAAGAAAATTTGTTTTTCTCCATATTGCCATATCTTGTAATAGAATAATGAAGTTTTATTCATTTGTTTTCTTTTTCTTATTGTAGAATAAAAAAATAAGGTTTCTTCCACATTTAGTTCATGTATATATTTTTCTTTGAGAAAAAAATTGTATCATTGTGTATTTTTAAAATGTTAAAATACCACTTTTCTGTATAATGTTTCAGAGAAATCTTTAATTCTGACAATTGAAATGGCATAATATAAATTTTACTTAATTATGTAATATAGTGATTCATTGATGATTTATACCTCTGTTTCCATTTTTCTATCAAGTAAATAAAAATCCTTTTTGGATAAAAAGAATAACTTTGAAAAGCAGCTGCTTTATGAACTGATATTAACAACCAAGATGTCTATGCTGTGAAATCATTAATATTTGTGAGTTACTAATTTCCACAAATTCCATGTTTTCATCAACCCATGGAATTCAGTCCTTATGAACAAATGAAATTCCCATTTACATTATCTTCAGAAGTTGAATTTCACAAATTCATATCCCCTGAAAACAGATGTTTTGGCCAAAAATATAGAATTTCATGCCCATGAAATTAAATGGTTTCACAGTTACTATATAAATTTAAAAAAATATTTGATTAAATGTTTTTTTCCCCCAACCTTACCTGAAGCCAACATAAGTATATAATATGAACACACTTTCTAGTATATCATCCCCCGTACCATTTATAGTAACCATCCCAGTCTTTTCACTTGCACAAAACACAAAAGTTCATTCTCTAAAGCTTCTCCATATTGCCATCATACTATCATTTCAGAATAATTTGGCATTTCTGTTCTGTAACAACAAAATAACTAAACAACAAAGTAACTATAAAAGTGTTTTCAGGTAAAATGATAAATGGAAATAAAAGCTATGTGAGACTTATTTGTTTTTCATTTTTGAAAAGCATAAGTTATCGTGAAGAAATAGCAGAGACAAATAGAATAACTGTAAATTTTGAAGCGGCACTTTATAGTTCAAATAAGTGGTACCGTAATATAAAGTAGCAATATATCACACTTGACAGAAGCACTTGCTGCAAATATCTTGAAGCATTTTTATTTATTGAACACATGTAAATATTTACTTAATTGTTATGCAATCATGGTGCTATTTTTAGCATGACCAAAATCAGAAGTGGTAATACCCAACAAGTAAAAGTTTACATGAACTGGGTAAACATTAAAAATATTGTCAAATTATAGCGCACCTGAACTGTCAGTTAGTTATACGGTAGACTTACAAAAAATCTTGGCTGCTTGTTTCTTTTCTTCACTTTTGCATAATGTAATTGAGCACAACTACAAACTGAAACTGATTTAAAATGTAATGTACTAGCTGGACTTGAACATTCAATAATTGATATGCAGGTATTTTTCCCCATTGTTTTGCAATAAATAGTCTGATTACTCTAAAATTTTCAACTTTCTATTGGAGGTAATATATATTAGAGCTTGACCAGTTTGTAGTATTTCATATAGTTTCCATGCAAAGTTATGTGACTCTACAAAAAAAAAAGAGAAATGTTTTTCTAGTTACTTTGTTATATATTAAAGACTGCTTTCTAAACAATGAATAAAGAGCCATTAAATTTTCCTTTACATTTTCCTTATCAGTGCCCTTTTATACCTAATAGCATATAATCTGAGGAATTTAAATGTCATTTGTTTGTTATGGTGAAATAATAATGTTAAAAAAAGCAATAGCCTTTATAAAATTTGTTTGTTAGCACTGATTAGATTGACCCTCTAAAATTGCCCAGAAAATGACTTTTTTTGCATACAATTTTCAAATATCTATACTCCTTTCTGTTGTAGTGACCCAAGTTTACTGCAGTGCTGGTTTAAAGTCAGGAATTTATATTTCTTGTAAAATATAAAGAAATAATTCATTAGCGGCAGCATTAATATTATTTCAATTTGGAAAGAAAAACAAAAATATAAAAATATAAGCGTCTTAAACTCACCACCTTTGAAATACCATATAACGGTGTTTTTTTTACCTGCTGCTAATTTGTCCTATTTTTTACGACCAAATCAGATTCGTAAATATTGGCCTCGTATAAATTCGCCACGTAAAGTCAATTATACCAGTAGATCTTGTGATTTCATAAATTTTAGAATTGTATATAATAAAATCATGTGTTTTTACCTTAAAACCGTAAACTTTTACAGCAGTAAAAACAACCCGCTATACGGAACTTAGTCAAAACTTCACCAACAGACATTTTTTAAGAATGGCCTAAAGCATTTATATGACATAGTTAAATACCATATTGTATTACAGAGTGACATAGAGAAACTTGAAGGACTGCCAGTAGCTCCATTCATGGATAGAGAGAAGGTGACAAAGTCTTCATCACAGATTGGCTTCATCAAATATGTACTGCTGCCCTTGTTTGAGGCCCTAGGGACACTGCTTCCAGTCATAGAGGTTTGGGCTCTTGTTACAGTCATTTAGTAAAATATAAACTGTATTTTATTGAGACCTCTGGGGACACCAAAGTGTTTATGTTGTATTGAGACCACTGGGGACACCAAAGTGTTTATGTTGTATCGAGACCACTGGAGACACCAAAGTGTTTTTGTTGCACTCGGGGTATTGCCCTTTAAAGTGAACACCTCTAGGGATGCTCAGTGTTTTTAGCTTACCTGAGCCAAAGGCTCAGGGTGAGCTATTGTGATCGTTCACCATCCGGCGTCCATTGTCCGTCCGTAAACTTTTACTTTAAACGACATCTCCTCATAAACCGCTAGGCCAATTTCATCCAAACTTCACAGGAATGTTCCTTGGGTGAAGCTCTACAAAATTTTTTCAAAGAATTGAATTCCATGCAGAACTCTGGTTGCCATGGCAACTGAAAGGAAAAACTTTAAAAATCTTCTCCTCAAAAACCATAAGCCCTAGAGCTTAGATATTTGACATGTAGCATTGCCTAGTGGACCTCTTCTAAAATTGTTCAAATCATGACCCCGGGGTCAAAATTGACCCCGCCCCAGGGGTCACTTCATTTTACATAGATTTCTATAGGAAAATCTTCAAATTTTTTAAAAAAATAAACCAGAAGGCCTAGAGCTTAGATGTTTGACATGTAGCATTGCCTAGTGGACCTCTACAAAATTTATTCAAATCATGACCCCGGTTTCAAAATTGACCCCGCCCCAGGGGTCATTTGAATTTACATAGGAAAATCTTCAATTTTTTTCAAAAAATAAACCAGAAGGCCTAGAGCTTAGATATTTAACATGTAGCATTGCCTAGTGGACCTCTACAAAATTTGTTCAATCTTGACCCCCAGGGTCAAATTGACCCCGCTCCATGGGGTTACTTGATTGTACATAGAAAAATCTTCAAAATTTTCTTAAAATAAACCAGAAGGCCTAGATCTTAGATATTTGATATGTGACATTGCCTAGTAGACTTCTACAAACTGTTCAAATCATGACCCCCGGGGAAAAATTGGCCCCGCCCCAGGGGTTACTTCATCGTACATCGGAAAATCTTCCAAAAAAATTCTAAAAATCCCCAGTTCGACATTTGAAAGATGTAGCTCATATTACTCAGGTGAGCGATCCAGGGTCATCATGACCCTCTTGTTAAAATACAGCCTTGAAATTTTGATGACAAACACAGTTTTGCACACAAATCGTAAAACTGAATTTCATTGACCATGAATGTGATTTACTGACTTTCCTAATATTTTATCATCAGTTTGACATTTGAAACATGTAGCTCATATTACTCAGGTGAGCGATCCAGGGTCATCATGACAGTCTTGTTGTTGTTCTCAGGGTATTGCTCTTCAAAGTGAACAACTTTGGGGATGCTAAAGTGTTTATTGTTATTCTCAGGGGATGCTAAAGTATTTATTGTTGTTCTCAGGGTATTGCCCTTCAAAGTGAACACCTCTGGGGATGCTGCAGTGTTTATTGTTGTACTCAGGGTTTGCCCTTTAAAGTGAACACCTCTGTGGATGCTGCAGTGTTTATTGCTGTACACAGGGTTTGCCCTTTAAAGTGAACATCTCTGGGGATGCTACAGTGTTTATTATTGTTCTCAGGGTATTGCCCTTTAAAGTGAACACCTCTGGGGATGCTGCAGTGTTTATTGTTGTTCTCAAGGTATTGCCCTTTAAAGTGAACACCTCTGGGGATGCTACAGTGTTTATTATTGTTCTCAGGGTATTGCCCTTTAAAGTGAACACCTCTGGGGATGCTGCAGTGTTTATTGTTGTTCTCAGGGTATTGCCCTTCAAAGTGGACACCTCTGGGGATGTTAAATTGTTTACTGTTGTTCTCAGTGTATTGCCCTTTAAAGTGTTTTTGTTGTTCTGAGGCTTTTGCTGTTTAAAGTGAACATCTCTAGGGACACTTAAAGTGTTTTTTGTTGTTCTCAGGGTATTGCCCTTAAAACTTAATGCTTCTGTGGACACTGTTGGGTTCTTTTGCGTGCCTACAGGTCAGATGTATTCTTAATCTGTGAAGAACAGTTGATAATGTAAAAGATTTGTACTTCTTATTTTAATATTTTCACTAGGTAACTGGGAGCCATTGAAATAAGGAAAATATATTTCCTTGCTTCACACCAGTTTTCAGATATTTATTTTGTTTACTTGCTACCTGAATTTGCTGAGAAATCAATCAGATGTACAACTTCTCTATTTGTTGTTGCCTGATGGTTTTGCTCTCTAAGAGTGAACACAAGTCAGGGGAATACTAAAGTGTTTTAATTGCAATGAAGGCAATGTTACTTAAATTTTGCATATTTTATATAAATAAACTAAATGTGAAAGAAGATATCTGCTGTTGTATAGAAGTGTTTGCACTATGAAGTTGTTTCTAGCGTAGGTTGTAGCATTTCAAGTTAAATTACATTTAAATTTTCATATCCGAATGGTTGCCCTTTATACACTACTGATATATTTGATTAAATAAACTGGAATGACTCTCCTTTAAGTCACTTACTGCTATTCATATTCCTGGATGGCTTGGTATTGTGTGTCTTTGCTAACCAGAATAGAATTTACTGTAAAGTTTAAAATGTATTCTTTTTCTTGTTTGTTTACAGAAGGATATCATTGAGCCGGTGAGAAATGCACTTGACTATTATACTCAGATGCAAAAAGCATTAGAGGAGGAAAAGGAGAAAAATTCAGCCAATGAAAAATCAAAACAAAATGGACTGACCAATAAAATGAATGGAGACATCAAAGTATGACCTTAGGCCTCTAGTAGGATTTTCATCCAATCATCAAAGACGTTGCATCAATCTAAATTTCGTTGACAGCCAATCATAGACAAGAAGATAGAGATTTGTATTTAAATTTGTTTTATATTCTCATATTATACCCAGAGATACCTCCCTGAAGGTTGCAGAGACAACAGTTGTGTAAAATGTAATAAACTGATGCTTTATATCAGAAACAACATACAAGGCTTAGACAATTATTTACCAGTGAGCACTGCTGTGCGACAGAAAATGTAAGGGCTTTGCGACCTGCATGGATCTAGGTCAGCAGACATTCATACTGCTCATTTATCCCCACATCTATACTGTTTGTTTATCAGATTTTCACTTGTTTACGACACACTGTGTATGTGCCGGCTAATCTGGACCCATACTAGTCGCAAAGCCCATAGGTTAGTTTTCGCACAGCAGTGCTTAAATGATATTTTGTTAAAGTTCAGAGCTGGATTAGAATAACTTCCACTCAAGCACTAATAAATTTTTGTTTCTAAGATGTAAAACAGTGGTTGTACACAGTCATATTGCACCAGGAAAAGTTTTGCTTATGTGAGTTCAAAATGGCATTTCGCATTTTTACAACACTCTCATGTCAGTTTACAAAATCATTTGGGTAGTGTAGAATTGGTTCTTATAAGCACAGAGAATGAGCTCAGATGAGATAGAAACAATAAGTAACAAGATCAGTTAAGTATTTTAGGGGCCAGTATTGTCTTAATGTAAAGTAGATTTTTAAGTCTGAAACAAGTAACAGATTCAAAAGATTTATTGCTTTGTCACACTGAATGGCTCAGTCTAACAATGTATTATTGTCTAAGGGTTTTGTACATTTGAAATTCATAAGATACTCAAGTTGCAGCTTTTATATTCTATAATTTCTTTATTTTTTCCAGTCATTTAAATTGTGAATTGGCAAATCAGTGTTTAGGAACAATCATGATATTGAAATGGTTAGGTTAAATTCGATAAGAATTTAGTTTTAAACTGTGTAATTTTTTTGATGATAAGATTTTTTTCTTAGAGTTCCTTTTCTGTTGAGTTGTATGACAAACAGCAGTACCTTGTACTTTCTATCCAATTATAGTAAAATACTTTCTTCTTTAAGTTTGAGAAGATGAATGGCATAAAATATCAGTTTTCGAAATCACCTGCTGCATATTTGTGAACATAAGAGTTTTTTTCTGATGAAGAAATCAAGCATGAGAAAAATATCATTGCTCTTTCACTGCCACATGAGGAGTTTTACACCTCAACTTATACTGCTTTAGTCTCTCATAATGTAGAATTTCATGATCAAATCCCTGTCTTCCAATGAAGCTGCCAAGAAACAAATTGATTTTTAAACCTGATCTGTATACTGGATACCATTCTGTACTGATTTGTTAAAAGCTTTATACACTGGATAAACTGTCTGCTGGATATGGTGAACCCTATAAAGTCTCACTAGATAAACTGTCCATGGTAGAAAGTGTCCATCCAAGTCTCCCTAGATAAACTGTCCATGGTAGAAAGTGTCCATCCAAGTCTCCCCTGATAGACTGTCCACCCTATAAAGTGTTCATCCCCTACTCCCTAGATAGACTGTCTATTGAATAAACTGTACATCTGTTGAAGTTTCCACTAGATGAACTGTCCACTGGATAAAGTGCCCAGCAGGTAACTGTTTGTAATATATACATCAAACAGATGAAAGTGGATTCTTGCTGCAAACTTCAGTGATATCAATATTGGGTAGAAATGACTTCCATATATGTTGGGTAGAAATGACTTCCAAATAGTCAGTGTACAGCTTTAGCAAGAGGATAAATTTAAGGAACTAGATTCTGATGTTTATGCTTCTATTATTTGATGAACTAAAAACGGTTCAGTGTGACCTGTAAGTCTTGCATCTGTTCTCTGTCGTCCACAGCTTTACTGATAACACTCTAACACAATTTTAGGTCAGTCCTAATTAAATTTGGTCTGAAAATTTGTCATAATAAAATCTTGGATGAGTTCAAAACTGAGTCATGTGATGTAAAAATATATCACTATGTCAGATAATAGAAAAATCTTGTTGATACTCCAAGATGACATTTCTACTCTGTAAACATGAAAAACTGGGTCATTTCGGGTTAAAAATGAGGGCACTAGGTCAGATCATAGTAAAACCTTGTTAACTGAAGAGACCACACTTAAGGTGCAGTCTACAAAATGGTTGTCTGTATGACATCTATGTCAAGTTCAAAATTTGGTCCTCTAGATCATTAGATCAAGTGTAGAAGAATACTTTTAACTTTGTAGAGGCCATATTTTCTATCTTATCCTTGTAAAACTTTTTCAGAATGTTTGACTCTACAATATTTAGGTCAAGTTCAAAACTGAGTCATCTTGTGTCAGAAATTAAGTCACTTGGTCACTTGAACGGATTGCTATAAAGAGCAATGTTAATTAGTGTCTTTGGGCAATCATAACCTTCTTGTATTAATATTCAGAAAATATATATATATCACACAAAAACACAGTCATATAGACTTCATACTGGTTAGATGTTTGTTATGTGTAAACAGGCCTTTTAAAGGGCCTGCTTTTCTCTACTTTTTTTTCTAGAAATATTCATACAGTTTCAGCTTAGTTGAAATAACTTTGTAGGTTGAATAAGGCTCTTAATGTCTCCTTGTCCATTCTGCCCAGACAAGATTTTAATAGATCAACAAGTTTATTTAGAGTTGAGTTTTATGATAAGGATAGAGTTTTATGCAGACATTTGAGACGCGCCATGAGAAAACCAACATAGTGCATTTGTGACCAGCATGGATCCAGACCAGCCTGCGCATCCACGCAGTCTGGTCAGGATCCATGCTGTTCGCTTTCAAAGTCTATTGCATTAAGAGAAACCGTTAGCGAACAGCATGGATCCTGACCAGACTGCGCAGAAGCGCAGACTGGTCTGGATCTATGCTGGTTGCAAATGCACTATGTTGGTTTTCTCATGGTGCAGCACATTTATTATTAACTTTGACTTTTTGCTGGATCACTTATATTTGGTATGCACACATTTTTCTGGATAGAATGTAATATGATAATGACATTAGTATTTGGATTTCTCTTTCCTTTTCTATTTCAGAAAGAGCTACTTTTAGATAATATTTTTGTTCTGATTATAGTGATACATATACAAGAAAAAAGATCTGATTTAATCAGAGTGAAAGGCTATGTTAGATTGTTTTATGACATTATACTGTATACACAGTACCTGTACAATATTGTTATTTAATGCCTTTCTTACACTGACAGTTTAATTTCTATTAATTTTCAAGATTTTGACCGAAATATGTACAATGATTCTTTTTCTACTTATATTGTGGGAAATTGAGTTTGAAGTTGTTAGGTCAGAGGTCAAGGTCACAGCGACTCAAAGTACGAAAGCCTTTTCTGCTCAATATCTTAAAAATGATGACCTAGAAACCTTTAACTTGACAGGTATAATGCATATGTGCAGCTTATAACCTCTATTGATTTATAGGACTGGTCATGATTAAGGCCACAGTGACTATAAGTACAAATCGAGGGCTCAGAGCGAAACTAGTCTAAGTGTATATAGAAATAGAAGCAGATAGACTAGTTTCGCTCTGAGCCCTCGAAATACAGTTTCCACTCAATATTTCAAGAATGACTTGATCAACAACTCGCAAAGTTGAGTCACACAGTTATCATGGGAAGTCAACAACCTCTTAATACATTTGAACAAAATGAGCAGTCACCATGGACTCTTTTGATTTTATCATCATTAAGTTAAAGGTCATGGTCGCTTTATGGGAAGTGATCACATTAACCCTTAGCCTGCTGCAGGCGAATTTAACAGCCTTTGCAAACAGCTTGGAACCAGATCACACGCCGATTAAATCGGCGTCTGATCAGGTTCCAAGCTGTTTGCCTCTCTGACAATATTTTTTCCAATTTTGGAGCAAATTGAATGAACTTTACAATTTTAGCAGACGACATTTCCAGCAGACGACAATTTATCTAGCATGCTAAAGGTTAATGTATTATCATTAATTTATATTATGATGCTCATTCTCCATACATCTGTTTGCAATTTTGTTTCCACTCAATAACTTCAGAATTGTTTGACCTATGATTCTAAAACTTAGTAAGCATGTTGCTTTGGGTATATTTTCTGTTGTTTACAATTAATAATGTGATAGTTTAAGATAATTTTCAGCAGCTAAAAAGGTTTAGCTAAGAATGCCAAACTTCAGTTATTTTGAACAGTATTGAACTAGCCAGTTAAGGATAAGGTCTAACTTTCATAATATAAAAAATTGATCGCAAATATCTGATGTGATGGATCAAGCATTAAAGTGTGTAATTCTTATATTCAGAGACCTGTATTTGAGATTCTTTACTGAACTTATCTATATTCTAATGTACAGATCCTTTTTAGAAATTTCACTACACAGGTAAATTTCTCATAGGTATTCACATACTCCTCTTTCAGCTAAAATATAATCATGGTGAAGATCATGTATTACCTTTGCAAAAGACACATGTTTTTGCTTTAGGGTTTTTATTACATGAACTTGAGAGGTAGCTCATATTGAAATAGCCAATGTTTTACATTATTTATCTATTCTTAACTCTTGTTGTAGAAACATCAAAAATTGAATTGCAAGGAACATAATATAACTCTTCTTGCATGTAATTGGTACAGTTATTGTACAAACTGAGTATATTGATCTGTACAATATATCATATTATGTAGTAAAACATGTTTTATCAAGAAAAATGTAATTAAGATTATGTGTAATCCCAGAATATGAAATTAAAACCATTCTGCTTCTAAGCAAGGATAAAACTTTCACTGAAAATATTCCGCGAAGTAGTTTACATCTATAATTTGGTAAAAATATATTTTAACTTATTTACTACAGAAAAACACTAAACTGTCAAAATAATTCAATTTTATCAAACATTCAGATACCCAGTTTCCCATTCTTTATGAAAATTTATTTTTCTGATCAGTGATCAACACTGGAATGCATTGGTTACTCGCTATTTATTTTTTATGTTTTGGAGCATATTATTTAGAATCAATAAATCAAATAAAGTTGTGGTCAGTTTTAAATGTTTTCATTTCTGATATAAAATAAAAGACAGATAAATCATGTCGCCGCTACCAAAGTTATAAGTGTATACTTCTGGCAATCATAGAATCTTCTTTTTATTCCTAATTACATAAGGAACTTGTTCAAATGCTACACAAAATGGTTCCATTCATGAGCACTGCTTATGAATTATCAGCAATAAAGAAGTCCTAATTTAATCTGTCTCCATCTGCCTCCATTCACACTGACCATTTACATCCTATAAGATCTATCACTGTAAAGGTATTGCTGCCCATGGTTACATCACTGCTTTCCAGCAGCCATTTAGATAGTCACGAAGAGTTCATCTTGGCTTTGAGGCCTATTTGTATTTATATCTCATACATGTAATTTAATAGTGTGGCATTTGCTTTGTTACAAATCGAGTGTTACAAATATATCAGAAGTATATTTATCAGAAGGGCAATTTGTAAGTGAGATATTCATGAAGTAAAGGTGGTGAATGTTAATATTTCAAAATAAAGTTGTTGTTTTTTTAATTGCATGCAAACTGTTTGTTGTTTTTTGTTTTATAAAGTTAAATTGTACAAGTGACTTGACATTTTTAATAGACAAAATGTATACAATGTATTCAGGTATTCTATGTTTCTTTTGCAAAGGTAGTATACATGTATGCTGTTCATAATCATAATTTAGACAACATAGGGGAATGCAAAAGATTATGAGACAATTTTTTACCAATATAGTAAAATTTTGAAACAGACCTGTAGAAGTGGAAAGCCTGTAGCTTGGTTAACCCTTAGCCTGCTGGCGGCTAGTGATTCTGCCTTTGTGACCAGTGCAGACCAAGATCAGCCTGCACATCCGTGCAGTCAAATCATGGTCTACACTGTTCGTCATTCAGTCAGTATCTTTTTGGTAAGCACCCCTTTTAACAGTTAATGGTACTTTCCAAATTGAAAGATGGACCAGTCCATTATAGAAATTTAGCAAGGTAAGGGTTAAACTACATAAAGAACAACATGTCTGGTGTTTTACCTAGAGTATATTCGTTGTTTTATTAGTACAATGTTAAATGTTAGAATCTGCTTTTGAATTAGCCAAATATAGTTATTTGAATTACTGTCTTGAGGTAATATCCTATACCAGTAATTGATGGTAATTAGTGCCAAAAGGCATAAGACAATAATGATTAGAGAGAATTCTTGTGCCACAACATTTTTACATGCATTTTAATGTTTTTACCTGTGCAGACACTGCTGGGCAGAAAAAACTTAGCTAAAACTTTTTTCAGGTAGATCTATATTCTTTTTGTTGTGCAATTTTTTGAAGGGTTATACATTGCAATGATAGAAAAATTATTTCGAGATTAAACTACATGGATTAATTGTTTGCAGTTTTTGTCTTGAATTATTGTTACTTTATATTTCCAAAGATTGTTCCATAAATTTAATACAGTGCAATGTGTATAAGTTACTATTCATTTTTGCAGACTGTTGTGTAGGAGATTGGAAAAAAATATGATTTTCAGCACTGCATACATTATGTGGACTATTTGATATTGATTTACATACAAAATCATTTTGAAACTATTTAGAACAAAATCTTTTTGATATTTTATGAATATTTTAATTATTGTGCAGTTGTACAGTTGGTATTTCATAAACATGTGTTGTTTCCCTTGACTGATGGGGAATATATAGTTTTTGTCTTATCCTGCTGTTTGTCTGTCTGTCGGGGAGTTGCAAAATCTTGTCGACTCTACTCCTCTATAGCTTATCTGATTTTTATAAAATTTCACTGCTGTTATTAGAATTAAGCTTCCTATCCTAACAATTTTTTTCATCACTACTTCCTCTACACTGTTATGGGTGCTTCATTCAATTGATCATTACCAAGCCTAGTTGTGCATATTTTACGGGTTTTAGTTTGATTGTATTCCACTCAGTCATGCCCCTCACTCAGTCATGCCCCTTTGATTAAAATTAAATGCATGGGGAGACATATTTGTTTTGATCAACCATCTACTGTATAAACATTCGCATAAAGTTTTTGTATTTTGATCACTCATAAATATTTTCACTACTCACAGATAGCATCATAAACAATTCCTGATAGCCATAGAATTAGATTCATCATTTATAATAATTTCTGCATGCAGGAGAAAGATTGGAAATTGTAATAAAATTGCCAAATTACCTTTTTACCTTTTTAGATAATTTTATATTCATGTTCATAAATGACAGAACAAAATCATTCCTATATTTTGATATTTCATTGACATCTTCATTCATAACGAGCCCACAGCTATATTGTTACTTTTAGTGTAAATAGGCAGATATACATACTCTTTTCTTTACTTATATTTGTACTGCTGTTTTAAGTGGAATATTTTATAGCAAAAAGGTTGTAAATGATGCCTCATTTCATTAAGGTAGTTTTGCATTTTTGATTAACCTAAAATGAGGGCATAATGTTATTTATCAAGAATACATAGATTAATGCCTGGTAGTTGTTATTGGTAGCGTCAACATTTCCAGGGGAATCTATTATCTCCCATGTATTACCTGTTCAACAGTCAGTGCTGCTGTCTTTCTTAATGTATGTTTTGACAATAGGTAGAGTTAGATGTAAATATTTGAAAATAAAAGCCTAAAATTAGCTGCGGTGTAAGAGCTGGAATTGCTGTAGGTCAAATTTGAAAAATTAAGCACACCGACCACACTGATGTTAATATGCTATCATATGATTACAAATAGGTAAATCCACAACTTTGACAGGTCATTAAAATCTGTATTGTAGGACTTTTTCTATACATGAAAATATCATCAAAAGTGCGATTTTCCCATAAAAGTCCAATGTAAAAATTGACCAGAGGACAAATATTTTCAAATTAGTCTCAGAAAATATCAAGCACACAACATCTTTTTTATTGGCTCCATTTTCTTTAGATACTATGATATGCTTTGAAAAAAAAACTGTTTGATAAAATTCTTTATTGTATAGAAATGTTTGCTTCAGACATGCAGAACTACTTTAATAGTTTAATGTTAGACACTAAGAGCATCTACAGCATAATGTCACCTATATATAAAATTACTTCTGCTGTGTTTGCATTTGAAACAGAATTTTAATAAAATATTTTCCAACAATATCAAAATTGAATAATTCAGGTATTTTATGTCTTATTTGAAAGGTTTTATTTCCCAGAGGTAAGCATTCTTCAAGCAGAAATAAGTCTGGGTTTTTTTAGCTCACATGTCACAAAGTGACAGTGTGAGCTTTTGTGATCGCGCAGCGTCCGTCGTCCGTCCGTGCGTCCGTGCGTCCGTGCGTAAACTTTTGCTTGTGACCTCTCTAGAGGTCACATTTTTCATGGGATCTTTATGAAAGTTGGTCAGAATGTTCATCTGGATGATATCTAGGTCAAGTTTGAAACTGGGTCATGTGCGGTCAAAAACTAGGTCAGTAGGTCTTAAAATAGAAAAACCTTGTGACCTCTCTAGAGGCCACATTTTTCAGAAGATCTTCATGAAAATTGGTCAGAATGTTCATCTTGATGATATCTAGGTCAAGTTCGAAACTGGGTCACGTGCCATCAAAAACTAGGTCAGTAGGTCAAATAATAGAAAAACCTTGTGACCTCTCTAGAGGCCTATTTTTCATGGGATCTGTATGAAAGTTGTGTGAATGTTATCTTGATGATATCTAGGTCAAGTTCGAAACTGGGTCAGCTGCGGTCAAAAACTAGGTCATTAGGTCTAAAAATAGAAAAACCTTGTGACCTCTCTAGAGGCCATACTTTTCAATGGATCTTCATGAAAGTTAGTCAGAATGTTCACCTTGATGATATCTAGGTCAAGTTGAAACTGGTCACGTGCCGTCAAAACTAGGTCAGTAGGTCAAATAATAAAAAAACCTTGTGACCTCTCTGAGCCATATTTTCATGGAACTGTATGAAGTTGGTCTGAATGTTCATCTTGATGATATCTAGGCCAAGTTCGAAACTGGGTCACTGTGGTAAAAACTAGGTCAGTAGGTCTAAAAATAGAAAAACCTTGTGACCTCTCTAGAGGCCATATTTTCAATGATCTTCATGAAAATTGGTCAGAATGTTCACCTTGATGATATCTAGGTCAAGTTGAAACTGGGTCACTGTGCTTCAAAAACTAGGTCAGTAGGTCAAATAATAGAAAAAACCTTGTGACCTCTCTAGAGGCCATATTTTTCATGGGATCTGTATGAAAATTGGTCTGAATGTTCATCTTGATGATATCTAGATCAAGTTTCGAAACTGGGTCACTGGGTCAAAAACTAGGTCAGTAGGTCTAAAAATAGAAAAACCTTGTGACCTCTCTAGAGGCCATATTTTTCAATGGATCTTCATGAAAATTGGTCAGAATGTTCATCTTGATGATATCTAGGTCAAGTTTGAAACTGGGTCACGTGCCTCAAAAACTAGGTCAGTAGGTCAAATAATAGAAAAACCTTGTGACCTCTCTAGAGGCCATATTTTTCATGGATCTGTATGAAAGTTGGTCTGAATGTTCATCTTGATGATATCTAGGTCAGTTCAAACTGGGTCACTGTGCTCAAAAACTAGGTCATAGGTCAAATAATAGAAAAAAAACTTGACTCTCTAGGCCATTTTCAGATCTTCTATGAAAATTGGTCAGAATGTTCATCTTGATGATATCTAGGTCAAGTTAAAACTGGGTCACGTGCCTCAAAAACTAGGTCATAGGTCAAATAATGAAAAAACGCTTGTACCTCTCTAGAAAACTGGGTCATGTTGGGACAGGTGAGCGATTCAGGACCATCATGGTCCTCTTGTTAGGCTAAGCCAAATGAAAACGTTTCTGTAGTTCTAAAATCCCCATTAAACGTATAAAAAATGGTGATACAGATCAACTACTTCATGATATTAAAACAGTTATTGTGATATTATATATTAGAAAAAGTGAACTATAGATGTAACAATATAAACCTATAATACAGGTTGGATTTACATGAAACTTTATAAGATTAGATTTATCTAGAAAAGAACTGGACACTCTGGAAAAATGTGCAGTTCTGCATTTTAGCCCTTGCCATGCTCAACACGATCTATTCTGCCTTGCGATTGGTGTAGATCATGATCAGCCTGCACATCCATGCAGTCTGATCATGATCTGCACTGTTTCCCATTCAGTCAGTATCTTTTTGGTAAACACCCCTTTTAACAGTTAATAGTGCTGTCCAAACTAAAAGATGGACAAGTTCATTATAGAAATTTAGCAGAGTAAGGGTTAAAATGAACATATTTAGAGTATACACTGCAGGTGAATTACTAATCAGGAAAATCATTTTACAGATGTATTTATCTTTTTAGGTTTAAGTTGTATGCTAGAATTTTTTTACACAGATTTTTGTTATTAATGTCTGATACATTTATTTTCACCATGTAGCTTTATGGTTGTATGTTTATTGACATGATATTTTGCAATTAGGGCCTCTGCATTTTTTGTTAAAACTTTGGCCTTTTTGTTTTTTGTTTAGATTTATTAAATCCAAAAAGGTACAACAGATTTGGTCCAGATTAAAATATTTTCCTTGGCCACTTTTGATAGAATTTGTAGTGACTTGTTTTTTTTTTTATTTAAGTCAGAAGTCCTACTATCAGTACAGTGAGAGGACTTTTAATTTAAATTTTAGTACAAGGATACTTAAAAAACTTTTATATGTCGAAATGGGAACGTTTTTGTTCAAGATGAATTCTTTTTATAAAGTTTTATTTGATTTTGATCTAAATGGCATTTTTACTTTATCATATAGTCACGACCTTTCTAGAAGGTTGTACATGAATGGGAGCAAACTAGTTTTATTTTGTTTAATTTTAATTGTGAAGTTTTAGTCATATTTACATAATCTGTTATAAAAATACAAGTACTGAATATATAAACAGACACAGAAAATAAACAGATCTGGTGAAATGTACTCTCACTGTATCCAAAAAAATCAACAACAGGAATTTCAAATGGCAGAATAATTGCCATACATGTGTTATTACGTGTTTTCATTATCCAAGGATTACTTAGATCTGAAGGCTGCATGTACATCTACTCTGTACACATATATATTTTATTTATTCCAGTCTCATCCATATACATTATAAACAAATATACATTCTATAAGAATTATTTGAGACTATACAGCACATAAAACAACATCATTATTTGTATGTACAAATATTAAAACATACAGCAGCATTAATACTTGTACAAATATGAGCCTCGCCATGGGAAAACCAACATAGTGTCTTTGCGACCAGCATGGATCCAGACCAGCCTGCACATCCGCGCAGTCTGGTCAGGATCCATGCTGTTCGCTAATGGTTTCTCTAATTACAATAGGCTTTGAAAGCGAACAGCATGGATCCTGACCAGACTGCGCAGATGCGCAGGCTGGTCTGGATCCATGCTGGTCGCAGAGCCACTATGTTGGTTTTCTCATGGCACGGCTCATATTAAAAAATAGCATTTCAGGAAATCTTACCAGTGTACAAAATACACTAAAAATTAGTTCTTGAAAGGAGTATTTCTATTTATTTAATTTTACTTTATTTATTTATTCATATTAATATGAGTTATGTCTACTCTTGAGGTGTATCTAGTATACTTGACTAAAGATAAATAAAATTACTAATTACATGTACATATTTATTCCTCATAACATAAAAGTTGTATTATTTTTTCATAATTGTATTCACGGTTTAAAATTTTCTTGTTCAGTTTTACAAGCCTTTGTCGATGTTGATTTATATAGAAGTTTTCGTGTTATAATGTTCGTTTATACAACATGTTATTCATGTATGTAAACAAGATTCTTTCTGTTTTGTACTAAAATAAACATGTTGATATGATGCACATTTATACAATATGTTATTCATGTATGTAAACAGGGTTGTGTCTGTTTTGTACGTAAATAAACATGTTGATATGATGCACATTTATACAATATTTTATTCATGTATATAAACAGGGTTCTGTCTATTTTGTACGGCAATGAACATGTTGATATAAAATGTACGTTTATACAATGTGTTATTCATGTATGTAAACAAAGTGCTGTCTGTTTTGTACTGAAATAAACATTTGTAGAGATAATCAGTTCATTCAGTTATGAGTTATTCTTCCCTAGGTACAACCTATATATTGCATGACAGGTCCACGTAATCATGAAAACAACGTTGAAAGACAGATAGAAGGGAGAGCCGAAATTAACATACATTGAAAGTCACTTAAACTCCTTGCGAATGTGATGTTTCATGTATATCCGGAGTTTTCATGTCAGAAACCGCGTAAATTCAAGATTTTTTAAGTTCGTATGATAGCGGCTTGTATCTGATTGTTTTTGTATATATGCTTAAAGGGGATTAAACTGGTTCTTTCCAAAAAGGGAAATCCTTAAATTTTAGATTAAAAGTTTGTTGAAAAATAAAGTAGCAAAATTACATTAATCCTGGAATGTTGTTCTTTGAATTGGCTATTGCTAATAATTATGAAATGAGTTGATAATGCAGAAGACAAATTTTAAAACAAAGTGTAGTTTCGGAATTCACTTCGAGGGGTTGTACTTAGCCAAAACGGTCCATGTTTTTACTGAATATCACTTTTTGAGACTTTTAATACCGTTTTAAGAGCTCTTTCATTTGCCCTGATCTCTGAAACCGTATCAGTTTAAGCTATCAATGAGAACCTTGTCGCAATAAGTGCTTAGCCAGAACGTTATATGTGCATTAAAGTGAAAACCAGAAAGATATAAGCGCACATAGTTCCTTCTGGCGATATACGTTTTGATACATTATGTAAGGTACAAATGTGCCAAAAGAATACAAGTGCGCTCAAGCCATTTTAGAAGTAACACATTATGTTGATAATTCAAGGCACAAATGAATTATGACCACTTCATTCGTTTTGGAACCAACACCTCAGGTTTACGTGGATAGAAGAATACAGTAAGGATCTTTATCCACAAGATGTTTCACTGGCAGTTATAAACGAAAAGTAGTATTCTTATCAGGGTTCATGTTTTATTCACCTGTTAACTTATATTGTTCTCTGCTAAGATGGTGCAAACTCTCCGCATTTTACATCATTTTTCAGTATTCGTTATATACATCACATACAAACATTAATACTCATTATACTGTGACAATTACGTTCTTTACATTGATACATACGCTCGTATGCATAAATATAAAAATGTTTATTGTTTGTATACAAAATTTTCACCAGAAAAAGAATGCCTTTATTTACACATGTTTTTACCTTATTTTTGTCACAACCGGATTGTTTTTGAACAAGCTTTAGTAAAAATATTCTGTTCTAATCTGATATCAAAGTCCTTGCGTAAGTGTATAGTGTAATTATATGACTAAAAGTAATAATGTATGTTTGGTCTACCTTGATTTCAGTGTGCGAAAGTACCTTTCATTTAACAGTAACTTTAAATTCATTCATTTTAGTTAGTTTATTCTATACATATAACAGATAATGAAATGTAAACACATGCACGCCGCATGTGTGACACGCGCGAAAATTCAAAACAGATATAGATAAACGTGAAAACAAGAAACTGTTAATGAACTGTGTCTCATTTCTTCTCTTGATTAACTTTTCTGACAGGAGCAGTAGGTCGGAATTCTAAAATGATGCATCTTTAGTCCGCTGTATCCTGGACACCATGCTAACATGGATTGTACTGTGTATTGTTGTTTGCATCTTCCACTGCATTCCTGCATCCATCTGTAAAATTATAGAACAAGAGAATACTGCTTAGTGTTCACTAATGATAAAATGAATTACATATTAACAAATATTTTCTAATGTAATGTGAAGAGAGAGTGGCTAAAATATTATGTAAGTGTTTTCCTATTCGACTAAATTTATATTTTGAAATAAACCTGGGCATGGCCCGAGGACCTTTTTCGTAACTGAAAGAAAGATTTTACGAGAGCTTGTTTTTGTTTTTGGTTAAAAGGTTCATAATGCAATGCCACATTTTCCGTTATGAACATTAAATATATTAATTTATTGTTAAGTCTGTTTTCTAAACTACTTGTCATAGGTCTAAATACTGATGAACAAAGCAGAAAGTGATATTGAAACAATTGTTTTTGATTACCTCCCTCTATGGTTCTAACTGTAAAAGTTTTTGTGCAGTTTTAAAAGTACCGCTTTTCTAAACATGTAAAATTTTATGCACAACTTATATTTGGACAGCTGTTTCGTCTTGTTTTAAAATAAAGATTAAAACCTTATGGAACTTCAACGTCGCTTTTCAACAGTATTTCAGTTATGTAACGGATGGTGAGCAGTTAACTTAACCAGTGTTCCTGGATTCTGTACAAGCCCGTCCTCCTTCAGCAGCTGCCAACCTCCCCACGTGAATCACAGTTGAAGGGCGAAATATTTAAGACACAATGTCTTTTATCAAATACTCAAGGAGAACATACGCCTCGCCCGGGGATCGAGCTCACGACCCCGCGTAGATCTCACTCTCGGTCCCGAGCTAAGCGGGAGGGCTACGGCAGTATATTTAGCGCACTGACAAATATAGAAGACGTTTACGAGAAAATGAAAATGAGCAGTCAGAAAAAAGTAACACAACTACACTGAACTCGTATTTTCCAGAAATAAGATTACATTGTGGAAATGGGCAGAAAAAAATGGAGTAAAATGATGGGCCCTATTTGGTAACACGTTTAACACCATTTCTATTCCGAACAAAGCAATACTTTATGTCAGTGTTTTACAACTGAACTACACTTTAAAAATATAATTAGAAGTAATTGACACATACCCGCAAATCCCAACAGATATGTACTGGTACAGTCTCAAAAATGGGATTTGAAGAATGTAGCACTTTCTTCCGGAAATGTTTCTAAGTGGACCTTTGTGAAACGTAACATATCGCCATCTGTAAAACATTGCAACGTAATGTAGTTTATGGTTAAGGAAAAGAAGCACACTGTACAGTGTAAAGCTCAAACTATTATTTGATAAAATTACAACCACGAAAACACTATCATACACACATTACAACAACTGTTTGTGATATATGTTTCTTTAAAAAGCCGGGCCTTTTGAAAAGGAATAATCAAAGATACTTAATTTCATAACACTGATAATTTCTAGGATGTTAAATAATTTGGTCATCACCCGGTAACTTTCAGAAATAAACATCTAATGAAGTTAATGGTGTCCGTAAAAAAACCCGAACATTTGATTAAATGCAAAAATTGACCGTAAACGGGATACTCACGTGGGGCAACAGCCATCACGGTCACTCCAGAAACGACGACATGTAGGACTGATATATGTTGCTAAAGAGCTTTTTGCAGATTGCTTTTCCAAGGCACATGCTGATGGAACCTTTTCAATATAGTCGTTAAACTGTAACCCCGTATTATTCTCTGCAACTTCCTGGCTAGAGAATGAGTCTGGGTAGGCGTTTTGGATATTACGAAGCCTGCAAACAGTCATAAGAAAAATATTGAAATAATAATATTTGACTAAGTATTGCAATAACAGCCACGCCTCGGATTTGGTTTCGTGCATTTTGATGGGGTATCATCCTAGCCTAATATGAATTTAACCAGTACAATATTAGATTCCAGATATCCGATAGGTCAAGATATTGTGGTAATCAATTTGTTTCGATTTAGTGGTATAAGACCCAAAAATTCTGATGGTATTTATAATTTTGTACAGTTTCTTATAAATGATGTCCGCTTTTAAAAGTAATATCATAGAGGCACAATTATTCATCCTCTCCCAGTTTACTGTTATCTCACATAACAGATTTCAAGTATGTATTATGACAAGATGCATTAGGCTAAGTTTTTTTTATAATCTAGAAAATTCTTACGGAATTTTGCCACATTTGCCGTCAGAACACGTTAACACACTATCATCTGTGTATGTCAAGCCTTCCTTAAGTATCACTTTCGCTGGTTCCGGCTCGAGAGATAGAGCACATGTGGACTGGCCTGCCACTCCAGCTTTATACAAACAGAGATTTACAAGAACACACAAAACAGCAATCTGTAATAAAGCATCAGTTTCATCTATAAGTACATCTTTCACGCATCAATGCAGCATTCTGAGATATATCTGGTAATTAAAGCATCAGTTTCATCTATAAGTACATCTTTCACGCATCAATGCAGCATTCTGAGATATATCTGGTAATTAAAGCATCAGTGTCATCTATAAGTACATCTTTCACGCATCAATGCAGCATTCTGAGATATATCTGGTAATTAAAGCATCAGTGTCATCTATAAGTACATCTGTCACGCATCAATGCGGCATTCTGAGATATATCTGGTAATTAAAGCATCAGTTTCATCTATAAGTACATCTTTCACGCATCAACGCGGCATTCTGAGATATATCTGGTAATTAAAGCATCAGTTTCATCTATAAGTACATCTTTCACGCATCAATGCAGCATTCTGAGATATATCTGGTAATTAAAGCATCAGTGTCATCTATAAGTACATCTGTCACGCATCAATGCAGCATTCTGAGATATATCTGGTAATTAAAGCATCAGTGTCATCTATAAGTACATCTTTCACGCATCAATGCAGCATTCTGAGATATATCTGGTAATTAAAGCATCAGTGTCATCTATAAGTACATCTTTCACGCATCAACGCGGCATTCTGAGATATATCTGGTAATTAAAGCATCAGTTTCATCTATAAGTACATCTTTCACGCATCAATGCAGCATTATGAGATATATCTGGTAATTAAAGCATCAGTTTCATCTATAAGTACATCTTTCATGCATCAGTGCAGCATTCTGAGATATATCTGGTAATTAAAGCATCAGTGTCATCTATAAGTACATCTTTCACGCATCAGTGCAACATTCTGAGATATATCTGGTAATGCAGCATTCTGAGATATATCTGGTAATTAAAGCATCAGTTTCATCTATAAGTACATCTTTCAAGCATCAATGCAGCATTCTGAGATATATCTGGTAATTAAAGCATCAGTTTCATCTATAAGTACATCTTTCACGCATCAATGCAGCATTCTGAGATATATCTGGTAATTAAAGCATCAGTGTCATCTATAAGTACATCTTTCACGCATCAATGCAGCATTCTGAGATATATCTGGTAATTAAAGCATCAGTGTCATCTATAAGTACATCTTTCACGCATCAATGCAGCATTCTGAGATATATCTGGTAATTAAAGCATCAGTGTCATCTATAAGTACATCTTTCACGCATCAATGCAGCATTCTGAGATATATCTGGTAATTAAAGTATTGCATCATTTTGTCAGAGATGTCTACAAAGACTACAGGTTTTCAATAAATGCGTAGTCCTGTCATTTATCGAACATTATATGAACATTAATTTACGATATCCAGTAAAATAGTTCATTTTTCAAATAAATATATGAACTACATTGCAACTGTATGTTCTGTACACATTTATACAGTGGCTGGCTAAACATGCATTAGGTGTGCACTATATTTTGTATGTTAAAACTAACTCACAATACTGTTTACACATAAAACACGTTAATTTTATGTTAACATAGATACTATGAACTAACGTCTAAAACATAATATTTACATCTTTTAAAAATATCATAATTGAGCCGTGCCACGAGAAAACCAACATAGTGGGTATGCGACCAGCATGGATCCAGACCAGCCTGCGCATCCGCGCAGTCTGGTCAGGCTCCATGCTGTTCGCTTTTAAAGCCTATTGGAATTGGAGAAACTATTAGCGAACAGCATGGATCCTGACCAGACTGCGCGGATGCGCAGGCTGGTCTGGATCCATGCTGGTCGCATACCCACTATGTTGGTTTTCCCGTGGCACGGCTCATATATTTCCACAAAATAAGCAGGTAGTGGTGATGTGCGTAGACTTCTGTCGTATAAATAACGGATATCCGTTTATCTTTAAATAAGCAACAAACTATACATTAAAATGAAATAAAACGGTAGTTTAAATCTATTTGTTTTTTAACATATACTAATATCAAGATCTTTTCGAAAGTATCCTTTAAAAGTTACCAGAATTATTTTTTACAATAAGGTATTATGTTGTAAAATTTATGTATCCTATACATATAAAGAAATGTAACACTTTTGCTTGGTCTCAAACAACACGTAACTCATTTATATATAAATACTATATTCACTCAGTTAGCCATTTCCTTAACTAAAGAAAGTACAAACTTAGTGTTTGCTTGTTTGTTTGTTTTGAGTTTTAACGCCGTTTTTCAACAGTATTTCAGTTATGTAATGGCGGGCAGTTAACCTGACCAGTGTTCCTGGAGTCTGTGCCAGTACAAACCTGTTCTCTTCAAGTAACTGCCAACTTCCCCACATGAATCAGAGGTGGAGAGCGAATGATTTCAGACACAATGTCTTTTATCAAATCGTCACGGAGAACGCACAGTCCGCTCGGGGATCGAACTCACGACCCCGCATCTGCGCTCTCCCTATTGAGCTAAGCGGGAGTGACATTGATATTTCAGAACAGTTACTTCAAAATAAAATAATACCCAGTTCGACTCATATTTTTCTAAATATGAAGTGTTTATTATATTTTCAATAAATAACTATAAGCGGGTCCGTCAACAGAAGGTTAACTTTAATTGCATAAAATACATTTCGTATTAAATATGTACTTATGTGTAATTAGGCAAATTATATTGAGGCCAGTAAGAATTGAGATTTTCATTAGATAAACAAATATTCGGATGACAAGATTAGATGTAAATTTCATTCAATTTTATTTTCAAATCGGCAAAATACATTTTAATACATTTTTTAATACTAGTTAGTATTTGCTCACTTTGATCGTCACCTAAACTATATACAAATAACTGTAAATATCTTGAGTTTTAACGTTTTCTAATTACCCAAAAGCTATACAGCTACCACTTCTCGCTGTTTATTTCATTCTGATGTTTTTGTTTACAAAATCTGTTTCTTTTATTCACTGAAAAATTTGAAAAAAAAAAAACTTTTAAAAGACGAAATCATGAATTGTAAATACGATGTCTCAGTTTACCGTTCAACAATTTATTCTAGGTCGCATTTAAATATAACCTTATTTATTTGCTCCGTCAAATCGCTGGTTAATGACCGAAGCACATCCCAAAATGACCTTACTGTTGCGAGTAAACGGTCATGTTTAGGACTGAATGAATTTACACTACAATACACCCGATTCAACAGTAAACTGAAGAAAATTCTATAGGTTTTGTTTTCAATTAAAGTATGCAACTATTTAAGAAACAGATATCAGTATGTATAATAACTATAATTCATAATAAAGTAATAACATACCTGTGTTTTGCATGTCATTTGTTCGCGAAACGTCATTGTTGCCCAGTTCTATTTATTTATGCAGTGTTTTATTATATCTTTAAAAATAATGAACATTTGCTTCCAACCCTGAGCTTGTTTATATAAGACAGCAGCATTTTGTTTGACGTAGGATGACAATGCTTATAAAATGTTGGCAAAATTAGATTGGTTTATTTAGATCCTGTTTCATTAAACTAAGGTAAATTTATTTCGACAATGTTTCAAGGGATCCATTAATCAACCTACCGCAAGATGATAATCTAACCAAATAACCCCTTAAACCTTTAAATAGTCACGTAGTTAAAACGTGATACATGCTGTTATGGATGTTTACTGACAAACAATATCAATTATTTTTTTTTATTCGGATTTGAATCACAAACAGTTTTAAGTATAGTTCAATTCAAAAAAAATATTTCCAGAAAAAGTTTAATACAGGCATATTCATAAAGGAGCGATAATGAGTAGTGTCAACTACATATTTTACAAGAGCGATGTCTTGGAGAAAGCATGTCACCCATCATAAACTACAAGAAGGTCTTTACCAAACTTGATTAAAAGCATCCATGCATGGCCCTTTTAAATTTGGTTATGCTCGTTCGCTTGGGCATCAGACCTAAAATACAAAGAATACAAAATCTTTGAACGACTTCTTCTTATGACCAATTGAGTGGATGGTCGCAATTCTTGACCTGTAGCCTGTAGCATATGTGAAAGGTCCTCTCTCAGTTTCACTTTGTACAAAGGTCCGCCAGATCTGTCCTCTCTCAGTTTCACTTTGTACAAGGGTCCACCAGAGTCCGCCAGATCTGTCCTCTCTCCGTTTCACTTTGTACTAGGGTCCGCCAGATCAGTCCTTTGTACAAGGGTCTGCCAGATCAGTCCTCTCTCAGTTTCACTTTGTACTAGGGTCCGCCAGATCTGTCCTCTCTCAGTTTCACTTTGTACTAGGGTCCGCCAGATCAGTCCTCTCTCAGTTTCACTTTGTACAAAGGTCCGCCAGATAAGTCCTCTCTCAGTTTCACTTTGTACTAGGGTCCGCCAGATCTAAAAATAGAAAACGATACAAGACTTCTTCTCATGAAACACTTAAGGGATCTAGGTTTGTAGTATTATGCCCTTCTGTAGGACTTCTTGTTAGGTAACCAAATTATGTTCAAATGTTTTGGCTTGGCATTCAGGAGCCACCAGGGGCAGATGGACGAATAATAATAATAATAATAATAATAATAATAATAATAATAAAACCCTTAAATAACTTCTTATGAGCCACTTGAGGAATCATCGGCAAACTTGATCTGAAATACTCTTGTAGTGTCATCCTCCAGGTTGAGCTTGATCTTTATGAGGAAACACCAGCCAAAAAATAGAAAACAAATACATTAATCATCTGCTTCCCATGAAACATTTAATGATCTTTAGTAAATTTGGTTTGTAGCCCTCCTCCCCACCCTCTTAAGTTTGTTCAAATGGTTCCGCCTGGGCCTTTTCTAGGGATCACCAGAAATGAAAAAAAAGTATTTAAGCAGCTTCTTCGCATATGATGGACTCGAACACTTTTTAGAAATTGATCTGTAGCTTCCTTGTAATGCACATTCTCAAGTCTTGTTTATGTTACTCTTGGATCCAATGCTAAAATAGAAGAAAAACCATTTAACAAATTTCCTCATTGAATCACTTACAGGATCTTAGCCAACTCCTTGTAACGTCTTCTATTCAGTTTTCAAGCAATTTATTCGTGGTTCAATTTAGGGGAGTTGGTGTGTTTGTGTGTGTGGTGGGGGATATTGATATAAATAGAAGAAAAACACGTGGTTGTATAGTCCTTGTAACGTCTTCTATTCAATTTATTCAAACAATGTATTCGTGGTTCAATTTAGGGGAGTTGGTGTGTGTGTGTGTGTTTGTGTGTGTGGTGGGGGATATTGATATAGATAGAAGAAAAACACGTGGTCGTATGGTCCTCTCATTTTGTTTCGAAAGGTTTCAGTTGACCCCTTTTAGGGACTATCAAAACTACAAAAAAATATATGAAGCATCTGCGTTAAGGGAATTCGACGAAATATGCACGGAGCTGTTCGTTTTGTGTGGTTTTCGCAGATGGATGCAATATTCGTTAATGTTTTGTCCAAGCGGCACAAGAAAGTTTACAAAATAATCAAGTACTGTTTTAGGGAGAAACTTTGAAAACTTTGTTGAAATGGGACTATGGTGATAACGTATACATGCGTAATGGTTAAGGTCGCCATTATTTCACAAAAACTGTTTATGTAAGCGCGACGAAAGTGAACACAAGGCACCCTATATAGATATTCTGAAACGTTTTCACCTACTGAAGTATGTTGTGCACACTCCGAACTTTTTTCTGTGCGAGGTTTTGGATGCAACAAGTTATGAGATATGTTAGGGTATGTTAGAACTATTTGTCTTATCCCGTAAACTATATTATAATGAATCATGCACAGTACTTAGCTTCCATTTAGCAAACTTTGCCTGCTTGCTTAGAAACCCCTGGCCCGAAACCTTAGGCAATAAATAGTTAATAGAAGAGAGGCCAATGCTGTCCTGTTTATTTCTTGATAATTGCATTGGCAGTTCATGTGTTCGTTAGTGTTCATGTATTAACTGGGTATTAGCAATAGAACCAAAAAATAAAAATGAAATAAAAAAAATAAACAAATAAAAATAAACAACCTTGTTTGCCATGCAAGATACAATAAAGTGCATCGGGCAATCTCAGAGTCCAGTATCTTACAAATTGCCTCTGCCTCTTCAGTTCTGTCAATGCATTTCATTTTTATCCGGTTAAAGACAATTAGGCTTAAAGTTCTTGCAATGTATAATAGCTTTTATAATATAATCGTTAAAGAAAACAAAATACAACAGTATAACGGTTATACGTTCATATAAAACTTACAGAAGTACAGATTATTCGTACTGACATGATTGTGTTGTTAGATGTATTTATCCGTAAGTAATACATAATAATATGTATACGAGTCCGCCTTTTGTCTGAATCATCGCTGGCGTATTGTATATTCCGTAATAATATTTCCGTAAATTATTTACGGTATCCGAACATACTCTTAATTGATATTCAGTCGCATATGCAAGTAGCTGTGCGGACAAAGCGTTTAGCTGCTAATATTAGGGTTGTGGGTTCGAGTCCTACGTCTGACCCAAACTCCAACGCAGTGATCTCCCTTGTCGCTTCGCTCATTGATCACTGCCAACACAATGTTTTTAGCTAAAATTCAGTTAAGTGGACTTCTTTTAGTTATATGATTATTTAATTATTTTTCCCCCATGTTTTCGAAGTTTACACTTCTTTAAGCACAGGCAAATGTTCCCTAATGAAAAAAAATAATGATTTTGAATGAAAATAGATATTTATTTACACGATCGGTAAGTACAGTGCGTTTACTAGGTCATCCGTGTTTATATGTTTTCAAATCAAAATTTCTCTATTTACAAAATGACCTTTCTACTGTTTGAATATGTTTTGTTTTAGCTTGAGCTCACGTCTTTCTTATACAAGACACACTAAAAGATTGAACCCTGAGTTTCGGTTACAAAACGCAATATTTAATGTTTACAAACATCATGTTTACGAAAACGTTTTGTATCCTGAAACGAAACTGAAAGTAAACAAACGAATATGTCGACGTTGATCTTTGACGCGGTTCACTATTATTTTCGATTTTCGATCAGTATGATGTGTCAATCATTGATAAATCCTTTGATGGTATTTTCGGTTTAAAATTTGAGAATAAAGAGACGGACTATAATTTTGTGCTTTATTCATGCTATTTACCACCTGAAAACTCGCCTGGGCAAGGATTTTATGCACATTTGTTAGCGCAGATCTATATCAATAATGATAGTGACGCTATATATATTGCTGCAGACTTAAACTCTAGAATCGGGTCACTATCAGACATAATGAGTGGAGTTGATGAAATTCCTGAAAGAAAATGCATAGATAAAACTGTTAATCAGCACGGACACGAAATGATCGAATTTTTGAATGAGGCAAAATTTTGTGTGCTAAATGGAAGATTTAATGACACCGAATATACGTCAATATCAAGGAAAGGTCGAGCTGTGGCAGATTATATTTGCGTCCCGCATGACGTTTTTAACAATTGTAGGTCATTAAAGGAGTTTTCAAAGTTTATTTTCCGTTCTATACATGTTTACATACATAAAAACAATCAATTTACATGGAACATACATGCATAGCCAATCTATTAAAGATTTGTAACAGACAATTATTAAAACATTTTACATAGTTCAATAAATAGCACACAAATACAGTTCAAACTCGATAACCCGAACTCGCTTAAGTTGAACTTTCGCTTAAGTCGAACATATCTTTCAGTCCCAATCTAAATTTATTCCAGTCTGACTTTGTTTAAATTGAAAATGTTTAAGTCGAACTTCGACTATTTAAAATCGAAGTGTTTACATTGGTCCAACCGACTTCGAGTTAAAGAGTTCCAGCTGCAATATGAAACTACTTGATATATACATATCAGACAGATAAAATTCAAAATACCCTTGTTAATCTTAGTTTAAAACTGCCTTAAAATCTAGTTACTTAAAACACTGAATTTCCTAATACTATGGCAATAAGCTCAACATTACAAAATGGTCTAAAATAATGAAACATGCTTGGTCACACCAAACATATGTTAGATTAACGAGAGCATTTTGAGTGATAGATAAATATCATCAATACCTTTAAACAATGGATAAATTTACACTGGCCTAAAATAGTTTGACATTTGAAAATTATTATATACATGTCATTTACTAAGAAATTGACATCTTCGATCAAGTATTGCACAGCAGGTTTTTGCACTTAATCTCAATAATGCTGGGTTCGTTAACACAAATTTAAGCTTTTCAGGATCAGACAAAGATTCAAAATTTGAGTTACAATTCAGTAAGACATGTATTTCATCCTCAACCGTATTACAAAGAAAAGGACAGGTTCTATTTTCAACTTGCAACCCTTCATATCTGCCCATCTCAAGACGGATGGGAGCTACCCCACATCTGAATTTACACAATGCAGATCTATGTGATATAGGCATAATAAGTTGACAATATTCTTCAACTTTGTATTCAGGTTTCAGTGTACAATAAGTTCTGAGCTTATTTCGGCCTCTACCACTAGCACTTTCTACTCTATTTATACCAGTAAACCAAGCTCTTAGGTAATTTTCTTCAACATTTTTAGTGATCTTGTCAGTGACATATTTCTTAGGTACATATTCAGAAATATTGTAATCAATTTGACATTCCTCAAACTTTTTCTTAACATGGAAAAACCAATTTCTACAAGAAGTACCAAATTTGTAGCTAGCCCAGACTGCTATTCGTTTATTGAGTCTGGTCATTGCAGTGTTACAGATACGAGACACAAAGCCAGAAACAGTTTTCCACTGACGTACCATAGTAGGAGTCCAGGCCATCTCCCCGGCAATAAATATATTAACTGTACAGTCGCTTGCGGATGAACATAATTTGCATGACCTATTAGGAGAAAGGTCGAGATTACCCGACCATTCAGCGGTAATTACAGAGTTTACCGTATCATACTGTGTAAATGTAGGTCAAGCGTTGTCTGGAGATCAAGAGATTAAGCGACACCGATTTAACACTAGAAATATACCGAACGACTTTATGGACAGCCAGTTAACGAGACTTGCGTTGACAGATATAATAGCACAGATAGAAAGGTGTCGAGAATCTCAGGAAAATATTGACAATATATTATAGCAATTTGTGCGAAGCTATCATATCTGAAATGGAACGGAAATTACCAAAGTATAATACATCTAGTAGATCGGCAAAACGGTACAGGACGAAAAAACCTTTCTGGAACGAAGCATTAACCGAATTATGGAATGATATGAGAATCAAAGAAAGAGCGTTTCTAGAGTGCAATGACAATAGAAATGTTAGAACTGCATTGCGACGGGAATATTTACAATCGAGAAATCGTTTTGATTAAAATACTGAACCAAACAGTGCGGGCATATAGACAGTCACAGGCCATAGAGATAGAAACGATATCTACTAACAACCCGCAAGAGTTTTGGGATAAGATACGGAAATTGGGCCCAAGAAATGACATATCGATACCTATTGAAATTATCGATGATAATGGATTTACTGTACGAAATGAAAGAGAAGTACTCGAAAAATGGCGGCGAGATTTTCAGAATCTTTATAATGGGGAAGACAACAATGAATTTGACAGTGAACACGGTACATAAACTCTTATTAGAAAGCAGAATGGACGATCCTTTATACTTAGAAAACGACATTTTAAACTGTAATATAAGTATGGAAGAAATCGCTAATGTGATTATGCATGCCAAATCTCGGTCAGCTAGTGGGTACGATGAGATCCCGTATGCGGTACTTAAAAATCCGCCAATTATCGCCATATTACAGCAATTATTTCAGTTACTGTTCGATACATCCATTATTCCGTCGATATGGAGAAAGGCTATCATTTGTCCCATTTTGAAGGATCCAAATTCAGACAAACGTATACCAATGAACTATAGGGGAGTTAGTCTATTATCATGTGTGAGTAAATTATACAGTGCTGTCATCGATAAACGGCTTAAGGATAACATGGTGTAATAGCCATATTTCATATCTTGTAACTGGATGGTAATATTTAAATGAAATTTGGTCACTTTAAAGTCATTCAAAATTAAAAACTTTTCACCGAGAGATTTTTTAAATTTTATCATTTTTTGAGGAGATAATCTGTATTGAAGTTAACATTGATGTCTATGGGAAATATATAAATTCGTTGCTTACGAGAATCTAAACTTGAGTTTCGAGAAAATTTTGTGGTAGAAAGCTGCATTATATGATTCTGATACAAAAATCAAAAAGAAATCTAAAATTCCCCGTAGGAAAAAAACATTTTATTTTCTAGTTTTCAAGGGAGATAACTCATGAAAAAAATTATCAGGGGAGGTAAACTGAAGGATTTTTTTGAGAACTTCTGTCACTTTATAACTTGTCAATATGTACCTTATTTCTATCGTTTGACATTTTTAAAGCTTATATTATCGCTTTTGGTGAAATTGAGGCCTATTACACCATGTTATCCTTAAACAGTTCTTAGACGAGAATGACGTATTGGCCGATGAGCATAACGGTTTTAGAAAAAATAGGTCATGCGAAGATCACGTTTTTGTTCTAAACAGTATAGTTCGTAATAACCCTTCCGTGTTCACAGCGTATATCGACCTCCGGAAGTGTTTTGACTTTATTGACAGGGACATGGTGTTATACAAGCTGCTTTTAAATGATATTGACGGGAAATGTATAGTACTGTTAAGAGCATCTATCAGCATACGGTTTCATGCGTTAAAATAAACAACAAAGTTACTAACTGGTTCGATTGCATGACAGGGGTAAAACAGGGAGACAATATTTCGCCGACAATCTTTTCCATCTTCATCAATGATCTAGTGAAGTGTGACCTTGACCTCGGTTTTGACTTGGGAGAAAGAAAAGTTTCTATGCTGCTCTATGCAGATGACTTAGTCATGTTTGCTGAAACCGAGGAAGATTTACAAAGCATGTTAAACGTCTTACACAACTGGTGTAAGCGGTGGCGTGTCCTCATAAATACTGACAAATCCAAGTGCATGCACTTCAGGAAAGGTCGCACATCACAAACGATCAGATATTTACTGTTGGTGGAAACGTTCTAGAAATGGTTGAGACATACAAGTACTTGGGTGTTACATTCATTATAAAGGTGATTTCTCCCATAAACGCCGAGATTCTTGCTAAGGCGCGGCAGGGCACTGGAAAGATTATTTCGAAAATTCATAATTTAAAGGATATTGGTCTGAAACATTTGAAAAATTATACGTATCTGGCGTTACCCCCATTTTGGACTACTGCTCTGGAGTTTGGGGATACCGGAAATTCCAGACTATAGATAACATTCAACACAAGGCTATACGTTATTTTCTTGGTGTACACAGGTTTGCTCCCCTGATTGCTATTAATGGAGATATTGGATGGCTTCCCAGCAACTACCGTCGATGGCTGAACATGATCCGATACTGGAATAGACTTATAAACTTTGATGACCACCGTTTAACTAAATATGTTTTCAAACTTGACTATACGAATGGTCGTAGTAACTGGTGCAGTGAGTTAAAAGACGTTTTAATCAAATTAAACCTAAATGTTCACCACGAAAACAAAAGCGCCGTTAATCTACAGACAGTAAGTGAAAAGCTGAACAATTATTTCAGTAACATATGGAGAGACAGTTTGCCGAATGTATCAAAACTGAGGACATATGCTAAATTTAAGAACGTTTTTAAGACTGAGAATTATACACTGCTTAATCTGAGAAAATATGAACGCTCTATGCTTGCTCAATTTAGATGTGGTATTTTGCCCCTTAGGATTGAAACTGGACGGTACATTGGTGAACGCCCGGAGGAAAGACTTTGTTCATTCTGTCAATCACGTTCCATTGAAGACGAGTGTCATTTTCTTATTAACTGTACATTCTACAGGGATATACGAACTGATATGTTCAGTGACCAATTTAACAATAATAACTTTACCGTATTGAGTGATAGTGATAAACTGGTACATCTCGTAATTATCCTCGTAAAGTTGCAAAATTTATTGTTAAAAGCTACTTAAGGAGGAGAAAAGCAATATATAACACCAGATAAATTAAAACCAAATAATATGAGTAGAAAATTTACTTATTTTTCAGTATATTTATATGTATTTCTGTGTATTTAGTTTTAACAGTATTTATTAGATATTTCTGTGTATTTGCATTTACATTCATGATACGGTGATAAGTGCTTGTTATTACTATGTTGTAGTAGGAGTGATATTTAAATTATTGATTATCTCTCTTTAAAGTTTCAGAAAAATGCTCATTTCATGTGACATTACACATGTTCTTTGTATTACATTGATTGGTGACTTATAGGCCCATTGGGCCGGGTGTGTTTAACTGTTAAATATTGTATGTTATTATGTTTATATGCTCACACAGGTCACGTTAATAAACAAATTTCTTATCTTATCTTATCTTATAATGCTGCCATTTGACCCAAGCCGAAACAGATGGAGGCTTTTGAATATTTTCCTGCTGGCCAAGATATGTTATTGTCAAAAGTTTGGTATATCATAATGACATATTAATATATAAGTTAATTTTTTAACCGATCTGACATCACGTGATGAACCATGGTCACGTGAATGTTGTGTTGGCAGTGATCAATGAGCGAAGCGGCAAGAGAGATCACTGCGTTGGAGTTTGCGTCTGACCATATCCCCACCCCCACCCCAATTTTATATGTAAATTTACCACTTATTTGATCAAAAGTATCGTGATATTTATGGTTCATTTATTAAAAGTTATCCTATTTACCAGTTGTAAAAAAGTGAATAAAATTGTTTTAACGCTAACTTAGATAAAAAGACAAACTTACCTGTCATCAGCGTTCCGGAAAAAAAATACATGTACTACAAGAGAAAACAATTACAATCCATGAAATATGATACATAAAGTGATTTAAAAATAAAGCAGGTATCGATAATATTACATTACATTCCGTTAAAAAAAAGTGATCCAAGTGATTTCGAACTCGTGGTAACGTGCGTGAAAGTCATACACCTTACAACTACGCCTCCGTGTCATCGGTAAACTGTTTATGTTACTTTAGTAATATAGATATTTCGTGTAAATTATCGAAAACGCCCGAAAATATTGGCGAAGATCAATTAATGAGTGCCGGGTCAATACTTACGGACTATATGCATTTATGTAGTTCCGTTCACAAAAATGCAAACGAAGGGAAATCATTCTGCACAGTATATTGCTTCATAATATGAACAATAACCTCCCTTCCATTTGGAATCTTAAACATTTTTTATTCGGCGCACCCATACTAAGCTCGTTTTCATGACTTACAATGACCTAATCCACGTGACAAAGTTGGCAAATCAGATAACCTGATAACGTATCATAGATATTTTAGCTATACGAAAGATTTAGGCAAAAGTCGCGCTAACTAGATAAAAGTGTTCTTTTGTTTCATTCTTTGTCTTCTGCAGCACTGCATGAAACGACAAAACGTCCATCCTGAATGACACAGTTTACACTTTTAAAGATACGTGTCGGTCAGTATATTTAGCAAGTATTTTGGTACGTCTAGATAAATATAATAAGTATGTCTAATAGATATATAGATAGATACATCTTTTATTCCACCATAAGATAAGAAGCATAATTCACATCATAATAAAGAAATTATATGAACATATAATACATAGACAAAATATATATCTATTGAACACAAAAGAAATGGGAAATGATAAAGTGTAAAAGCAATTTACATTGAGATAAATGACAATTTATAGCAGAGCTACCGGCGCCGCAAAGCGGCGCCGACAGCGTCGCATTACGGTTAAACGTATGAAAAATAAAATGAATAGAGAGATCTAACTGTGTATACTATCGAGTTGAAAATTCGTGGTACTTTTTGGAATCGGTGTTGTTCGGATTTTTTCAAGTACACTATGCACATAGTAATTAATCAGTAAAGACGTCAGTAGACGCTTACTGTTTACGGTTGACAAAAGCGTCTCGCTTACTGCTTTGAATATTGAATAAAAATGCAAATGAGCGTTTGATAATAAGAAATTAATGCTCAATACATTTTCTACGAAGAAAAAAAGAAATAAAACACAATATTTTCAGTTTGAAACGACTTTTGTCACGCTGCCATTACTGAACTTTATTATATATACTTATGTTTGTCCCATGACGTCATAACTCCAAATTGGTGTAGTGGTTAGCGAGTTCGCGTTGTAATCCAGAGGTCGTGAGTTCGAACCTCACCCGGACCACATTTTTTTTAAATTTTTATTTTTATTTCATTTTTTTTTGTATTATTATGAGTTTTGAAAATATTGTATAACTAAAGTCTATTGTAATTAAATTTGGAGTTGGAACATTAACTTTTTACATTAAATCCTCATTGCCCAACATTCACACGCAAAGAAACAGAATTCCTTTGGCTATTGGCGTAATGAGATTCTGTTAGGTTTGAAATTTTCAAAGTTCAAGCTTTTCAATTTGAAGCAGTTATCATTTTGTGACTGGTTTCCAGTATGATAATAAGTTATGTAAAATTGTTGATGCAGTGCGTTTTAATAAGAATAACAGAAATTATTCAAATACGTTTTTTCTTTTCTTTATCTTGGTGCAGATGTTAATCTATACCAAACTTTCTTTTGATTCTATACAGAATATTTGTAGAGTTTTCACATGTCGAGAATTAATCTTGATGCAGTCTAAAACATGCATTCAGAAATCATGAATTATCATTAATAATTTTAATAGATCTAAAGAACATAAACTTCCTAAACGAATCCATAATTCCAGATAATTCCAGCAACACTCCTTTTAAAATTTTTAAAGGGCACTGGTGATTTTTCATGGGAGCTCTGCCTTTTAGGTAGCACCTACTTTCATATTAATTTCTAATATTGAATGTTTAAGAGGTAATCCACGATATTATTTTAGGTATACATAAACAGCAATAATAGGGGATGAAAATCCCCGAGACGGTAACGTCCGTATATAGTTATTCGTTTTTGTTGTCTGCATATACTGAGCCATTTTTTTCGATGTTTTCCAGTTCCGATTTATGTACAAAACGCAGACTGGTTGTCTGCAAGAACATCCGAGCACCCCGAATTAGTCATTGAAATTCGTAAACCGCGCCAACAGGATTCTTTTTACTTCTTTTATGTAATGAAATTGAAAAACACTTTTAAAACAATAAGGAAGTGTAAAGGCTGTCAAGTTTCTGCGTGGAGTGCAAACAAACAATAAAATCCTAAAGCCAGTGCCAGAACGCGGTGCATGACGTCACCGTCGCGGCTTTCCGTAAATTTTGCAAAGTATGATATTTGCTGTAAGAGGTAATATGAAAGTAGGTGCTACCTAAAAGGCAGAGCTCCCATGAAAAATCACCAGTGCCCTTTAAAAATTTTAAAAGGAGTGTTGCTGGAATTATCTGGAATTATGGATTCGTTTAGGAAGTTTATGTTCTTTAGATCTATTAAAATTATTAATGATAATTCATGATTTCTGAATGCATGTTTTAGACTGCATCAAGATTAATTCTCGACATGTGAAAACTCTACAAATATTCTGTATAGAATCAAAAGAAAGTTTGGTATAGATTAACATCTGCACCAAGATAAAGAAAAGAAAAAACGTATTTGAATAATTTCTGTTATTCTTATTAAAACGCACTGCATCAACAATTTTACATAACTTATTATCATACTGGAAACCAGTCACAAAATGATAACTGCTTCAAATTGAAAAGCTTGAACTTTGAAAATTTCAAACCTAACAGAATCTCATTACGCCAATAGCCAAAGGAATTCTGTTTCTTTGCGTGTGAATGTTGGGCAATGAGGATTTAATGTAAAAAGTTAATGTTCCAACTCCAAATTTAATTACAATAGACTTTAGTTATACAATATTTTCAAAACTCATAATAATACAAAAAAAAATGAAATAAAAAATAAAAATTTAAAAAAAATGTGGTCCGGGTGAGGTTCGAACTCACGACCTCTGGATTACAACGCGAACTCGCTAACCACTACACCAATTTGGAGTTATGACGTCATGGGACAAACATAAGTATATATAATAAAGTTCAGTAATGGCAGCGTGACAAAAGTCGTTTCAAACTGAAAATATTGTGTTTTATTTCTTTTTTTCTTCGTAGAAAATGTATTGAGCATTAATTTCTTATTATCAAACGCTCATTTGCATTTTTATTCAATATTCAAAGCAGTAAGCGAGACGCTTTTGTCAACCGTAAACAGTAAGCGTCTACTGACGTCTTTACTGATTAATTACTATGTGCATAGTGTACTTGAAAAAATCCGAACAACACCGATTCCAAAAAGTACCACGAATTTTCAACTCGATAGTATACACAGTTAGATCTCTCTATTCATTTTATTTTTCATACGTTTAACCGTAATGCGACGCTGTCGGCGCCGCTTTGCGGCGCCGGTAGCTCTGCTATTATAATTTCTAACTGTATAACTTACACGTAATAAAACGTAAAATGCAAATAAATACATCCGCTGCAACCCCTCAAACAGAAAACGTGTTATTCTATTTATACAACAACAACAACAACAACGTTTACGTTTATTACTGTCAGGCTCATATTACTGTAATTGTTAAAAAGATTTAACGGGCAGTTGTGAAATTTGTTAGAGAACACCACCTGAAAGGATGTAACCTGCCAAAAGGTGTCTCAAAAGACATTTTGCCGCCAATTTTTGACAGGTATTATGGTTGGTTCGATTATTGTTGTAGGGGTGTTATTAAAACAAGTTAAGGAAGTAGCTCTGCAAGGTATATTAAACCAATTTTTTTTATACAATACCACCGTATTTTTGTATATCAGCGTTTATATTTCTGTGTTCGTATTGTAATTACTGGTGAATGCCACGGCCAATCTGGGTTGTTTTTCGTTCGTGCACCCTTTTGTAAGGAATAGACCATACCCTTAGAAAAAAATGGCGGAGAAGAGCAGAACAAGTGCTTCGGGACAGGTTTGAGTGACTTTTTAGTTCATTTAAACCTTCAAAACCATAAGGCTTAGAGTTTTGTATATTCTTATTATGCTCCCCCCCCCCCCCATCAAAGATGAGGGGGTATATTGCTTGCTTTGCACATGTCAGAAGGACAGTCGGACGGTTCATAGACCATAACCTTTCAGTCTGGTAACTATATTCTGATCTCTCAGTCGTTGGGGCTTTGTCTCACTCTGTCCCTCTGATCAGATCGCTCTGTGTCTATACTAGTAGAGGATGAATTATGCGCCCTGTGTGGCTGCATTTGAACTTTGTAAAGCGTCTTTGAACGTGAAATTGATCATGAAAAGGGCGCTATATAAATCTGGTATAATAATAATATAGAACCATTTAACCCATAGTTTTCAAACTTCATAGGATAATTGTTCTCATTGAGTAGAGAACCCCTATTGTTTTTGCGGTCACTGGGTCGAAGTCACAGGGGCCTAGTAAAGGAAACTGGTTTCCTCCCAATAACTAGAACGCTTTGCGCTAGAGTCTTAAAATTTTATATGGAGGTTAGACACCAGTAGTTCAAAACCCAAAACGCCAAGAATTGTTCAATACCCTTGCCTCTAAAGTTAAGACTTCAAGACTGGCGTTCATATGGGAACAGCAGTAGAAAATCGCAGTCATGTTTTGCATAGAATCTTATGTAATGACCCCTACCCCAACTTGTCCAGTTATGTAGATTATGCCAAAACCGACCAAGCCTTTCCTTTTTAAAAGGAAACCTTTTTTTCTGCTCTTGTTGTTTTCTTTATCTTGATTTGTTTCTCTTTTAAATGTTGTTTTTCGTGTAATATATATATTGTTATATTGCAAGGTGAACGTGCGGTCCTAACCTTCAACTTTATAAGTTAATTAAATTGTCCCCTTACCAATCAAAATAATGGCCTGTTTAGCGCTTCATCCTATGTTTTCTCCTAATAGTTATCAACTTTCAAAACGCAAAGTAAGATTCGTGAAACGGGTCACTGATCATAGAAGTAGGATAAATAAATGTGATACCAGTTTTACATGCTGTACATTTATAATTTTTATGATTAAGGATACGTGGTACCATCTTAATGACAAAATCAAATTATCGATTTTCACTAGGCTAACTATAGTTCGGTTTTGAGGTCAGCGATGCTTTTGTACTTTGATGATTACACAGTCCGTTATTTAGGTAATGATTACAAACCAGTACGATTCGATAGGATAATTTAATTTTAGCAATACAAAAATGTACCATCTTAAAAGACTCGATAGTACAGGTAAGTATAATAATTTCAGTCTCTGCATTTTATGGGTCTAGGTTCGATATCTGTCGCAAACGTTTCACTATAATTTTTGATAGGTATGCAAAATCCATATCTTCTTAAGAAATATAGATATAATGAAATTATAAAGAAAAGTGTGTTGCATATTGTATTTTTTTCCAAATAAGTACAACATATTTTATAGAATACACATATGTGCTGTATATATGTGCAAATAAAACAAGTTATAATTGTATCTAATAGATAGATACTTTTATTTCCTCCTCGAGGGAGAGCAGAACATATTTACAACATATATGATAAAGATATGCATGTACAATGAACGAATTCAATACAATTTTACAAACATGTACAAAATATACAGATAAAAATGAATGTTATATTAATTGAAAAGATGAAATGTACTTGTACATGAAAATAATTATGGAAAAATATCATTACAAAATAACATTAAAAGAATGGATTGACTATAATTACACCTAAATTTTTTAGCTTCGCATATATTTTGTTTTAAACGAAAATGCTACTGATTGTGTATTTACATACTGGTAAAAATAGAAATACCATAATACTGTGCGGGACCTACACATACCAATTTTAAATCATAAATAACGCCGAATACTTCTATATTACATTTAAGACCGAGTATAATAATAAAGTCATGATTTACGGAAACGTATATTGACCCCCCTTATATACGCATCATATAACTTGAATATTAATGAAATATCTAATTTCTAAGATATAAAACTAAATATATGCTATAACTTTTACCACAAATTATTCTTGTAAAATCATATAAAATGTTTTGATCGAACATGTTTATGTTTATAAACAGAAGTATGTATGTAACAGATGTATATATTGACGTATGATTGTAATCTCAAATGAAAGAAGTTACGTTTTATGAAGACAAATAACCCCTTCTTTAAAGATGATTTTTATCACTGTAAATAAACATCTGTTAAGTATTCGTTTATAATTACAATGTTACGTCACCAGCGCGCGCGTTTTCCAGCACTCCAATGAAATATTTCTTGAACCGGGTCTGTTATACATACACTTTGTATTCTTAAAACGATAGCTGACATCAGACATACTATTGTATTTTTTTTTAAATCTCAGATCTCCTAATGCAGCTTTAGTGAATATAAATAAATCCTGAATTCTTCGTTCGAAAAGAAAGAAAATGCTTCTAAAACCCTTTGCCATTGGTTTCTATCGTGGATGATTTCTGCCATTTCGTGTTGGCGGGGCGAAAACACGAAAACTCGACAAAAACCTAATTTGTCGTGTTTTCGTGTCGGCGGGGTTAAAACGCAAAAAAAAAAACGACACATTTTACGCGAAAACTTGACGTTTAGAAGGGCGCCGACACGACAAATTTATCTGTCGAGTTTTCGTGTTGGTGGGTATAAATAAGTCGTGTTGGCGCCCTTTATTTGTAGTGTTTTCGTGTTTTTGCACCGCCAATACGAAAACATGACAAATACCTTATCTGTCGAGTGTTTGTGTTTTCTCCCCGCCTACACGAAAACACGACAAAATACATTACTTTTGAGTTTACGTGTTTTCGCCCCGCCGACATGACAACACGAAAAACGCTACAAATACTTTTCAGACATCGCAGAATTACTCTGAAACCTATGGTGTCTAGTTTCTACCATTTCATGTTCCTTCTTTTAAAATGTTGTCAAATAGTTTTTATACATAAAATATGTGATATTTAACAATCTTAATAACAGGATATTTGTTTTTTTCGTACTTAAATAACACTTTGATAAATGCGCATAGAGGATAATTATCAAACATGTCATTCGATCAGATTACTTATTTAGGTGGAATAAATAAATAACTTAACGGAAAAATTCGCTTATGTAGTGCTTTACATATAAACTAAAACAACAGCTTTTGATAATTTGTTAAATATTTAGAAATACAGCTTACTTTATATATCAAATATATACATAATCATTTGAAGGACTACTTTCACATTCACCAATACATATAACTTGATTAAACCTTCCCATTCGTTTTATATATTTTAAATATAAGGGGGGTCAATATACGTTTCCGTAATGATTTGATCATTTTGAAGGATGCTGTTTAAGCTTTCCTTAAAGCCTCACAATCATGATAATGCTTTTGTTTAAATGTGGTTGCCACTTTTTCCGTTATGAACATAAATATATCTATTTCGTGTTGAATCCTATTTAACATAATTGTTTTCTCTAATATTTGTCAAAAGTTTGAACATTGATGAGCAAAGTATTAAGTTTTATTGAATCAGTTGTTTTTTTTTATTACCTCCCTTTATGACATTAACGGTAAAAGTTCATATGCAGTATTAAAATATAATTATGCATAACTTCTAGTAAGATAACTATTTCATCTGGTTTTAACATAAAATTTTAAGCCTTACGGAACTTTAAAATTCTTATTTTATTCGTGCAGGAAATCCTACCAATCCAGCTATTGTTAAATTCATAATCCTCACATACTGCGAGGGGAACTTATCTGTCAGTGAAATGGTTGTCAAATCAAATACTTTCATATTGTATGACACCAGAATGTGTTTTAAGTCTAATACGATCAATTCAGATCCACTATTT
This sequence comes from Mercenaria mercenaria, assembly GCF_021730395.1. Lineage (NCBI taxonomy): Eukaryota > Metazoa > Mollusca > Bivalvia > Venerida > Veneridae > Mercenaria > Mercenaria mercenaria. The sequence goes on from NC_069374.1 coordinate 63,638,903, forward strand.
AAGCTGAAAATTAGATATCATATAATGTGTACCATATTATACATTTGAAATCATATATAAATAAAACAAGAAAAAACTCTTCAATACTTATCCTTGAAATTGACTGAAATGAAATGACTTATCACTAAGTTTTTAACTATACACTTAGGTCATTGTTCCTTTTAACTTGTGTCATACCGGTGCATAGATAAATACCAAGTAGTATTGTCCATAAGTATTGACCTGGCACTGATGAATATTAAGTATGCTTCCGTAAATTAATTTTCGGCGCCCGAACCTAAGTAGTAACATAAATATTGAAAAAGCAATACAAGATATACATTTCTTTATCACCAATTACCATGTGCAGATATAGCTGTGCGGAAAAAACTTTCAGCTACCAAACCCGGGTTTGATAGTTCGAGACCTCTGTCTGAACACACTATTTTTTATTTTGTCAGTAAACTTAAAAGGCGTAAGAAATTAACATACTTATTTCTTTATTGAAAGAAAAACACAAGTATCCAACATTCTCCTACACGTACATATCAGTAAACCGTTCTTCAAAATGTCGACTTCAAATGTTCATCATTGGACAATCGTCCGTTTATTCAGTGATCTATTGAAGCCACTGATGTCGGTACACGATAAAAATAAAACGATAAAATGAATACTTCAAAAAGTGTGAAATATGTTTTCGGAAATAATGTAAAACTAAAGCAATATCGATAAAATTACAATACATCGAATTCATAAAAATGGTTTGAACTGGATTAAAACCAATGGTAATGTGCGTGTCATGCCATTAGTAAACGTTAGATATTTTCGGAATACAATTATAGCGTAAAATAACTGAAGCACCCGAAAATATGACGAAGATTAATGAGTGCAATATCAATAGTTACGTTTTGACATTTATTTACTTAGCGAAACTCTATTCTATATAACATAAAAGCTGGACGACATCCAATATTTTTTATTAACAAACACAATGATTCCCTGTCTCGGTCCACATTTAATTCAATCTAAGGCTCGATTTTGAGATGAAATGTGTTAATTTTATTCGAGTGGATGCTTGCTTTGCGTTTAAATACTTTGCAAATAAAATATAAAAAAAAAATGAAAACAATTCCGTGATTTTGGCACAATTCATGGGCTACAGATGTAAAAGATCAATTAAATGAAATTAAAAAAAAAAAAAAAAAAAAAAAAAAAGACAGAAAAAAAACACAAGAATTGATCCGAAGATTTCTTGCGAAATATAGAGTTTATGTCGGAATATATGGACAGTTAATGGACAATGGATATACAGTTGTAAAGACCACCTTTCCGAAATGACAAAAATGTTTGTTTTTGACAGATGGTCTCTCAAAACAGGTAAATTAACACTATTTTTATTAAATGCGGGAAGAGAAAATTGCGGCTTTATAAACAATGATTTTGTAATTGCATTTGTAATGAGGTGGTTTTTAGCAAAGATTTACCGTAGATACCCATGTATAATGCGCAGTTTTTTGACCCCCGGGACCACCCCCGAATCGTGGGTGCGCATAATACACAGGTATAGACAATTTTCCAACTTCAAAACAAGTTTGTTACCGATGTTCGCCATTTTGGTAAAGGGAAACTACTCCCCGCGCTTACTGTCTCCGCTAAAATCTAAGATTGCCGTTACGTTCCGTAAAAGATCGAATTGTTTATTTTTCTTTCAAACAAAATTAATTTCATATAAATTTAAAAGTATTTTGACGAAAGAAATGTTTATAAATCACAAAAATTATGTTACTAATTAAAGATCGAGAATTATCTTTAACCGAGATCAAACTGTGAACAACATAATTGACACTAGGTGACACGTTGATTGCCGGTAATTACTGGCTTTATGATCGTGACAAAAAGACTATCACACCTTTTGTTATCAGTTTAAATTGAGAAGCTCATGTCATTTTGAAAGATACCATTCCGAAATATTGAATCAGCTGCTATTTATTTATTCAAAATAGTGGATTAAAAAAGGTAAAACAACAAATATAACAATAATTTACTGGTTTTATTTTCGAGAAAACAAAAATCGATAGTACCGTGAGACCGATGCTGCTCTCCGACGTGGAGATAAAATTTATTACCGGTGTCGATGTAAACTCTACTTTCGTTTTCCATCCACCTCAAAATTGACCAAATTTTTTTTTTTTTTTTTTTTTTTTTCCCCAGGATTTTGGACTAAGATCGGGGGTGCGCATTATACACGGGTGCGCATTATACACGGGTATCTACGGTAACTGTGTACTTATATATGTTGGACATGTTTTTTTTTTTTTGCAGTATAGAGTATATTTTACGGTCCTAGACGCCAATTTATTAATCTCGAACAGAACAGAACAGAACTTTATATTCATAATAATACGATTTGAACATAAGAAGTTCCTCGTCATCATAGATATATACAGCATGCAGTAATAAACTATTTACATATATATGTACAGTGAGAATGAAAATATGACAGACATAATGATAAAAATAATAGAAATATACATGGACTAGGCGATCAAATTCATGCATTCGTACTAAATATTTCTTAGACACACTACAGTGTAATACATTTGTATGTTTAAATACAAATCGTTTTTAATCATACAAATAATTTGAATCTTCATTTGATTTATTACAAAATATAGCCAACCTATTTAAAATTTTCAAATTAGATGTGTTTAAAAGTTCTATGAATTTAAACATACTTGGATGGTTGTAATAGTAACGTTGTATATACATTTTTCTTAACACAGAATAAACAGGGCATATTAGTACAAAGTGATATTCATCTTCCAAATCTTTGTGTTCATTTAAAGTATATTTTCTTTCAGATCTCAGTTGAGCCGTGCCATGGGAAAACCAACATAGTGGGTTTGCGACCAGCATGGATCCAGACCAGCCTGCGCATCCACGCAGTCTGGTCAGGATCCATGCTGTTCGCTAACGGTTTCTCTAATTGCAGTAGGCTTTGAAAGCGAACAGCATGGATCCTGACCAGACTGCGCGGATGCGCAGGCTGGTCTGGATCCATGCTGGTCGCAAAGCCACTATGTTGGTTTTCTCATGGCACGGCTCATATATTTCTATGACTACCAGTTCCAATGTTTAACAAATGAGACGACATTCTTAATATGGTAATACTATTTCGCAGTTTAACACAATTCATTTTATTTAGATATTCAGATATTCCAAATGTCAAATAAAGTTCTTTAAATAAACAAAGAGAAGATTTGTTGTGCATGTCTTGTCTCCAGTTGCTAATGTAATGTACAAATCAAAAATAGAATAAACATTTTGATATCAACTGATCTGAGTATATCCATACATCATTAAAACCAGATTCTTGTAATTAATGTTTTACCTTAGAAGCCCATTTGACCACATACTTATCTCTATCAGTATCATATCTAAGTGAGTTAAATACAGTCATTAACAAACAATTATTACTTTTCTCTAAATGTAATTTCAGATAATATTTAACTATTCTTATTTGTCTAATTACAAACGAGCAGAAGCACTGTCATAGGTTTTGATACCTTGATTAAATAACACGAAACATGTATACCTTTGTATAATCGAAAACAAACGTAAATATGGTGGTTGATTTGTGCCATTTCGTTATTAAGTACTCTGTTTTTTTTCTTCAGATATTACCATTCATGATTCAGTGTGTCATACATATATTCAAGGTTAAATAGTCAAGATCAGGAGAGTTACTCAGGGCCATTATGGCCCACATGTTACTAATTTCATATTCACTGAGGATGTTCATAGAGTTCATGCAACTATCTGGCTTGAAAGATTGTTAAAAATGAAATCACGATGGCAGCATTCATGCTGCTGCAATAACTATCATCTGTCCCAGTTTACTGGTGGTGAATACATGCAACAGAAACGAAAAGCACATCAATATTGGTGGCGAAACACAGAAAACCTTATATGGTGTGTGGTACTCATAAAAGCCGTAATCTTGGGTTCGGCGTGACTGTGGGTGGACAAGCATTCCAAAAATATGAGTACCACACAGACATATGCATTGAGACAGAGCTAAATGTAGGACAAAAAAAATACAAACTGAAGGAAGCACAGCCAAAAACATGACTTCTTCCTTCCACATGCACTCCCGACTCACCTGATATGTGTAAATTACACCTCTACACCCTTCTTGTATTTATCACTAAGTAGAGATAGACCCTAAAATTTTCAGTGATAGTAATACATTAAATAAAATCTAGAAATTGATTTCCAAGTCCTTGAAATAACCAAATGTGAAGTTTAAGACAGTTTTGTTAAAATCAATAACAGAACTTTAAAGTTGTGATCCACAAAGAATGACAGCTCTTGCCTTGGGCTAGTACTTATAAGCAGAGATATCTATTTGTTTACATCCCTTGCAATTACTCAATTGAGTGTAAAATGAAAACCGTTTTAGACACAATATCATACTTTTTGCACAACAAAAACATTTAGGATTTATTCATTTGTGTTTGATTAACCCCTCAAAATATGATTCCTATGATTCTGTCAACTTACATAAGGTAAAAAATTAACTTTTAACAAGCCAATAATGAAATGAAGTACCAGTAAGTAATTGATAGTGCAGATAATACAGTTTTGCTTGTATCAAAATGTCACAAAAGAACCACTTTTGTATTACAGAACACCTGGTAGGATTAGTAAAGGTGCATTTATACTGATCTCTATTTCCTATGCCTACACTAAGACATAGAATACCTAAATAATAATGTAATTAAATGATATCAACTATTTCCATTTCCAAAAACCATTCCTTTAACCAGTCTCAGCTTAGCAGCTGTTTACTAACATATAACGGACCCCACTGGAAATGAATGATTAGTTTTACATGGATCATCCGAGGCGTTAAGATCATATCTTTTTTCTATGTCATAAATTATAAAATATACCTGACTTCATCTTTCATGTACGTATTAATTAGCATATCCATTTTAAGAATTTCATAAAATTTTAATCAAAGCATTTTAAATATATTGATTGTTGTATACCTGTATTTTTACTGCATAAGTGATATATAATGTTTTATGATCTTATGCCTGAATAAATTTGAATCGAAATTGAATTGACTAACGACTTGTTCATGGTCAGGACAAGATCAGACAGCTGTTCAATTTTACAGCAGTTTACAATTTTGTATAGCATCCGACGTTTCAATATTGACCATTAAAAATATACTAAAAAGACAAAACTGTTACAATTAAGAGTATAGATGTTGGTGACGCAACCTTTTGAAATAAAAGTCTGTGATTATAAGATGCTTTAAACTGATTAATTTGTGAACAGAATAATCTTTGTAACATTCAGTCAATACAATACAATCCAATACAATACAATACAATACAATATTTATTTCTCTTATTTCATGGTATACATGAAAATATGAGGCACCAAATTATACAAATACATAGTGAGGCATGTGTTATTCAATATCTAAATATAGTAAATCGTTACTAAGCGGGAGTAGGACCCGGATCTGAATATTTGTACATATGAAATGTCAATGTTGAAACATCTGTATAATCTCTTTTACAAACAGACAAAACTTTTTATAAAGAACATGATTATTGGTATCTGTATTCATAATTCTGCAGAATGTAATAATATTTGGACAACGAATAAATTGCTGTTTGATATTTATAAAAGGTCACAGTCTTTTCTTTTGAGTAGTTTTAAGAGGCACCAAACAGACAAGTCTGACGACAAGGGTGAAAAGAGCAGCTAAAACTACTGCACTGATAAAACGTCAAAAACAGGCATGACCATTTTAACTTCGCTGATTCAAAAGAAAGAGGCTAAATATGAAATCATGGGTAATACGTACGTCAAGTTGATGTATGCACATATTCGTACGAGTCCATATAACACCAACAACCATTTAATTGATAGAAAAGCAACCACTTGTGCTTTTTACGCAATATCTGCCATTTTTTTCAGAATTGCAACCGTTTTGCTGTTTGAACTAAGTTTGCAACCTTTTCACGTCCTCTGTCTTGCTCATAGAAGATACGTGCAGCTATATCACGAACCCAAAGTCCTTTTCAAATTACACTTACAATATTATTTTAATTTTTTTACTTTTTTTTACTTAATTACATTATTTATTTACTTATTTACTTTACTTATTCTTACTGATTCTGTACATTCATATATGAAGAGTCTATTAACATGCTGGTTGCGTTCTGTCTGTTACCACTAGTCCTACTATTGTTGCATATAAGAAGAGACTTGCCTGAGCGTTATTTATATCCTTGCAAATTCTTTCCTGTGTTCTTCTTAACATCTGAGCCGCGCCATGAGAAAACCAACATAGTGGCTTTGCGACCAGCATGGATCCAGACCAGCCGTTAGAGAACAGCATGGATCCTGACCAGATGCTGGTCGCAAAGCCACTATGTTGGTTTTCTCATGGCACGGCTCTGATGTTTTTTCCCACTATTTGCAGAGTGATGGTCAGTTGAATTAACATAACATCGGTATCAGTACAACATCTGCTTGGCTACATAATGCCACTATTTCAAACTTTTGCAAAGCAGTATCATAATGTAACATTTACATGCTTTATGTTTCGTATAGAAAGAAAAACAAACTTATTTTCGTATAATTAAAACAACATCGGTGCAATAATATCAAGTGTTGCACGCGCGATCTGGCGTAATTTACAATACAAAAACATGAACAAAACAGTGCCGTTCGAAAAAATCTTTGAAAATTGAAATGGAACGTTAAATGATAGCTCAGACTACTTTTTTTCTGACGGTAAAAATCAAAATTAGATTTGGCAGAACAATACGATTATTTCTATGACTTATGGAAATTTAAATTAAAAAACCCAAACACACAGAAACTGTATTTTAATCGGAAGGCGTGCGAATTACAATTTAATGTGGGCGGGTCTTTTTGCTGTTCTATTTAAATGTAAAACAAATCGATATCCTAACAGTTATATTTTTGGTACTCATGTAAAGCAAACCATTTATATACTCATGTAAAGCAAACCACTTATATACTCGTGTAAAGCAAACCACTTATATACTCATGTAAAGCAAACCACTTATAAACTCATGTAAAACAAACCACTTATATACTCATGTAAAGCAAACCCTAACTAATATACTCATGTAAAACAAACACACACTTAAACAAACAACTTATATACTCATGTATAAGCAAACCACTTATATATTACCCCTCATGCAAACAACCGAAACACCACTTATTATCTCAAATGTTATATACTCAGTAAAGCAAACCACTTGTAAGAATAATAATGTAAAACAAACCACTTATATACTCATGTAAAGCAAACCACTTATATACTCATGTAAAGCAAACCACTTATATACTCATGTAAAGCAAACCACTTATATACTCATGTTTTATACTCATGTATAAACAAACAACCTTTATATTATTACTCACATGTATAAAAGCAAACCACTAATAGAACACTAATATACTCATGTATAATCACAACCACTTAATATATTAACCCACGTTATATACTCATGTAAAAACCCAAAACACTTAAAAATTTATCGTAAAGCAAACCACTTATATACTCATGTAAAGCCAAACCAACTATATATATTTATGTAAAGCAAACCAACCCCTTTTTAAAAATATACTCATGTAAAGCAAACCACTTATATACTTATGTAAAGCAAACCACTTATATACTCATGTAAAACAAACCACTTATATACTCATGTAAAACAAACCACTTATGTACTCATGTAAAGCAAACCACTTATATACTCATGTAAAACAAACCACTTAATATATACTCATGTTATATACTCATGTAAAGCAAACCACTTATATACTCATGTAAAACAAACCACTTATATACTCATGTAAAGCAAACCACTTATATACTCATGTAAAGCAAACCACTTATATACTCATGTAAAGCAAACCACTTATATACTCATGTAAAGCAAACCACTTATATACTCATGTAAAACAAACCACTTAAATACTTATGTAAAGCAAACCACTTATATATTTACTCATGTAAAGCAAACCACTTATATTTGTAGAAACCTACTGTTAATATGTAATTATAACGATTGAATTCTATTTGTGCGCGCTAAAAGGAATGCATTTTTTTCATGTTAGCCTAAAGTATTTTTCTTTCGGGTCACATCTCAACAATTAGTTAATAGATTTGGTAAACACTTTGTTTCAGTTGTATTCAAAATAACAACTACAAATAGAGTGCCCCCTTGCCACCGGTTACTTTTGCACCGAAACTTGAAAAAATCTAGCGTTACCCTGAACTTTAGGTCGATATTAATTTAACCGACCGAAGGTTTAAGTAAATTAATGGTACAGGTAGATTGTCCGGCGTTCCTCGTCCATAATTACATAAACATATTCTCCTCTGATTTACACCAAACTTTGTCAATAGCGTCCTTGAAAGTCTCCCTCTCAAGTTTGTTCAAATGGTTTAGCTAACCATTTGTGTGTGGTTGGGGGCATTTAAATGGGGGTATTTAGCTTCTTAGGGGCCGCTAGGCACAAAATATAAATACATCTCATAAACCGCTTAACGGATCTACATCAAACGTGGTTTGTACAATCGAAGTAAGTTCTTTTCCCAAAATGGGGGCAGTTGGCTACTTTTAAGGGCAACTGGCTTCTTTAAGAGGCCGTTAGGGCTACAAGAAGAAAAATGCACACGTTTAAACGACTTCTTCATGGTCAGGATAAAATATATATAGGAATAAAGTACCTTTCGTAGCAGACAGCTGTTCATTTTAACATTTAACGACTTCTTCATGGCCAGGACAAAATACATTTTGGAAAAAATACCTAGCCCGAAATATTTACTGACTTTGTGGTGTTATTGTCGGTTGTTTGTTGTCGAATAATGCCCTCGAGTGTTTCAGAACAATGATATTTGCTGTTTTATATTTTTCAGAAAAAAGCACTGAGAGAGAAAACGAAGAGGCTTACTGTGAACTCGAGACCAAAACCAGATATAAAAATATTCATTTAGACACTATTATTCAAAGGATCCTATATAGTTGCACGTAAAAATACAATAGAATAATGTCATTAAAAGAAGCGGTTAATAGGAATTATTTTGTCATTCTTATTTCAATTTTAATAAGTTTTGTTCTGTATATTACGTTTACTCAAACGTGGAATAAAGATGCTGTGAAATATTACGACACTAATAGAAGGCATGAACAGTTGAATATTCATAAATGCTTTAAGACTTTGTGGGATAGAAAGGCATTTAGTGATTTTATCAGGAACAATACTACAGAAAATGGCGGGAATATTTCGACCTATCGAGAAAGTTCATGTAATCACTTCATAAAATTAGCCTCACCGGGTGGAAGAACGGGCAATCAACTATTTCAGATTGCTGCATTGTTCGGAATATCTTTTGAATACGACTTTATTCCAATTATTGAACCTTCGTTCCCTTTATCTAAATATTTTGATTTGCCAAATGTATCTAAGGTGAAATTAAGCAATTCGAGCATATGTACATCACAGTTTCCCGGGATATTTTACAAATGTTTTAACAGAAGTGAAAATGATAAGGCTTTTAATATGACACTTAATGGATATTTCCAGTCCTGGAAATATTTTAAAAACAGTGCGGACATCATAAGAACAGTTTTAAAAATTAGACCCAGATATATGCAAAATGCTAAACTCTTTTTACAGTTTCACAAAAAAGATGGATTCAAAAATATTTGTATACATGTAAGAAGGACGGATATGGCAGACAAGTCACTTGCACGAAAAGGTTATGCAGCGGCTCCTATCAGTTTCATTTACAAAGCTATACAGTTTTGTGAAGTCAATTTTAAGAAAGCTATTTTCTTTGTATTAAGTGATGATATTAAGTGGTGCAGGAAAAATATAAAACGTAATGTCATATTTAGCAGTTTTACAGATCCCGGGAATGATTTGGCCCTTATGACGTCATGTGATCACGTGGTAGTAACGGCAGGTTCGTTTGGTTGGTGGGGGGCATGGCTTTCAAATGGAACGGCTGTTTATTTCAACGGCTATCCACGCCCAGGAACTAAGGCAGAAGCAGAATATATACGTGAGGATTATTATCCTCCGGACTGGATTGGGCTATCGTAATGATGAATTGTACGACCATTTTATGGAGAATGGAATATTTCAAAGTTTGAATTTTCGGGTAAATGCAAACGCATGGCAGTTTGTGGGGATTTGGTCCGACATAAGAAAAAATATTGAGAATTATAGAGACCTATGCCACGTTTAGGTTGTAGCGAGTTGTTGAAATTTCCTATGTATCTCTTTCCGGGCACACGATTGGCAAAAGCTATGACGTCATAAATATGACAGCCTAAGAGAAAATAAGAAGGGAAGAAAATATATAACTGCTGAATAACTGCAGGTGACAGCGTCCTCGAAAACGATAACTGTAATTGTACTATTGATATATGTACTGATGGTAATGTTTATTCTAGATAAAAGCACTTTTATGAAACATGATGAAATTAGTTATGCTTAGAATGAACAAAAATATCCATAAATATTAGCAATAGCTCTGTTTATGCGCCAAAACTGTGATTAGAATGCGAAATAACAATCTAGTAAATGATACATTCGAGAGAATGTTGTTTCTAATTCGTAAACAGCTTAAGGGGACGCATACTTTGAAATTAGAAAAAAGTGGGTGGGGTATGATAAAATTTACCTTGCAAAAAGTACAATTTTTGGTACATGAAATGACTACAGTTTCAATGATCGAAACTGAATAAGTCATATCCTACAATGGATTTATCCTTATCATATATAGTTTACTTACGAAGAAATGTTCACACGTCAAAAGAAAGTAAAAATTGTAAAGCATAAACATTACATTAAAGGATTACTGCATTCATAGCAAATATTACTTTCAAAGTTAACGGAACATGAACGCGAACGGTGACGTTAATTGCACCCGCCGTTCCTCACTGGCTTTGGATTACTTGTTTTGTTTGCACTAGCATCAAACTTGACAGACCTTTACACTTCTTTAATGATTTTTAAAAGTGTTTTTTTTCCAATTCATTACATAAATATAAAAGAAACTGTTGCCGCGGTTTCAATGAATTTCTTATAAAGGTGGAAATTAATTCAACAACCAGTCTGCTTTTAGTACATAACGAACTGGAAAACATCGAAAAAAATTGGGTAGAAATAAAGGACAACAAAACACGTAATAACTTTGGTGTTCCCGTCATCGGGGATTTTATGCATATTAAGTATACAAAGGATTATAAATCAACATAAAAATGAAAAAATGAAACAGACAGTTATTGTTGATTAATGGACTTATTTGACATAAAGTCAACATTAATATTTTTTACGAAAAAATAGACCCACTTCAAATGATTCTCAAACTTTGAAATAATTTACAGATTCTAAGCAAAAAAAAGAATGTAGAAATAAGTTCATGTCTTGCTTCATTTCATAGTTTTAAGCTAAAAAGGTATTTTACTTAATTGTACTGTTGTACAAATTGCTTAAAAGGAACGGTGGTACATAAGCCACATTCCAAAAATTTAATAGATATTCCTTTAACACATTGAAACATTGTTATTCGTTAGCAGAATCCTAGATGCTTGTACCAATCAGACGGCCAGAAATGGTTGCAAGTCAATTGTTAAACTGGATTCAAGAATACAATGATGAATACAAAAAGATTCCAACAAACATTTGAAAACGTATTGTTTAAAAACCTTTAAAAGTAAGGTATAGAATTTGGTAGAGGACACCAATTAATGTGTATTTCAAAATTACAGGTTGGTGGGTGTTTCACAAAAACGTTTACTGATACAAAAGTATGTCAATGATCGAAACTGGCCGAATTTCCAGTTCATGTCCTTGTAATGTCATTAGAATGGCCTTAATTCCTCCACAAACCTCTCTATCATAACGTGTTTGCAGAGTTGCACGAGAATGCTGTCTTCAAGAAATTACGGGTCAAATTAAGTTTAAATGCAATATCATTAAACGAATTAAGGATTAAGCCGATCAGAAAACTTTATTTCATTAACGTAACAAAGTAAATGTTTAAAATGTAGCGAGTTTGAGATTTACAAATACTTCACTGTCACCCTTCAGTCCTGCAAGTTACAGTTATGAAGTTAAAGTTTCGCTTTATTTGGAGATTTCAAACAGATGAATTACTTCGTATTCAATTCCGCCCAAATTCATTTATCCATAATATGACCCATCTGCATTTGATAATCAATTCCGCCAGGGGCAGATTGTACAAGAAAGTTTTGAAAATGAAATTAAATAACCATTAATAATATAATCAACTCAGGATATTCAAGTGCGATTACGTAGAAACAAGCCATAACAATGAACTCTTATAAAACTCGTTGGTGTTCGCATCGAAATTAGTTTTATATGAAATGATTAATTATAACAATGCATGAATTGTATAATTCACATAGAAATAAAAAGATAAAATCAATAGCTTTCTTTTGATGTTTCTGAAAACTATACGTTAAATTCTTAAACAAAAAATGAAGCATATCGTACAATGAATTCCCCAGATATTACTTGAATTAAGTTAAGGAAGCGAAAGGTCAAACACACAAACTCCTAAAATATATTACAGGACTGATTAATCCGCATCTGTTGACTAGTAATTTCATTGTTTTCTTAGGTTATTTTATTTTTTAAGATAGGTATTGTCACAATGCGAATCCATTTAAAAGGCGCCTGAAGTATTTTATAAATGCCAATATACAAATTTATGCATACATTTAACAAGCGAATATTGAATAAGGATTATATATTTGATCAAAAATTATGCATCATGACATGTATATTTTTGAAAATCTACACAGCACACCATATGCGTTGAGAAGTCACCAATTGTCGGCGAAACAGTCAAAGATTTAGGGGGAACGCGAAATGGGAAAAATAAACCATGTAATAACTTTTTAATAACCATTTTATAATAAGTGTGACATATCAAAATTTTATCCGCGGGACAATCTTAAATAGGGGTTTTAATCATTCATTGGTGGGGTCTGTCACACCATTTTCAAGACCACTCGAGTTTTTGTAAAATGTAACAATGAAAATGGCGGGGAATGAAAAGTGCCGAATCTTTTCAGGCTCAGGGAACCTGTGCTGTAAAGAAATGGGATTATCACATTTACGGCTAAAAAACCTTTCGCTTATAATATCATAACTAAATATGTGTTGATTTCTTCACAAGAATTTTGTTTACTATTAGCATTCATAGTTTCGATTATACACAATTGTCGTATTAAGTGTCCCAGCGGATTAATCTTTATGGAAGTTTTATTTCCCACCAAATGAATAATCGCCGTTATTATTCATTTTTAAGCAAAATAAGTACTGTCAATGCTAGGGCTCAATCAGATTTAGTTTTGATAAGCGAGTAAGTTTTCCCCGTGGATTTTTTGGACAGAGAGAGTAAAATACAGACGAAGCTTTTGATTGTGATATTACATTCCGGTAAAATTTTTATTCCCTTCGACTGGAAACGGTAACTGTTTTTAAAAATCCATACCGGGCACCTAGACACACAAAAAGCTAGAAGTTGAAGGTTTTGAACTAATATCTAAGTTTTACAAACAGTTACATTACCCAAACTTCCATTAACTTCAAAGATTTAGTTAAAACTCATTAAACATAAAACTTCATTATTCTTTAGTATGATACATTTTAGATACAATTAGTATGAAGTATGACTATTGCAAAGTTATTAATACTTCGAAAGCAGGTAAAAAATCTGATAAATCTAATTTTTAAAGAACATCACACAGTAATAACACGAATATCTTAGGTTATTTTACACATGAAAACTTTGTAGAAGAGTAATAAGAGAAGTACACAATGCATATGGGTGACATTTTACACCCAAATTATATATGAGAAGAGTTGATGGGAAAAGCAAGTACGCAGATGCCAAAACTCTCTAATAACTATCCTTACAAAGATTTCAAAAAAAAATCAGTTTAAAACGTGTTTAACGATTTTTGTGTTTTGTTATAGATCGTAAAAAAAAGGAAGTTCCTTAATGCAAGGAACCTCTTTAAATCCAATTTATCCAATGAAGTAAGTACTTTTGATAAACTCCAGAAAGGAATCGCATATTTTCTCATATTTAAAGCACAAACTAGAATTCAAGGAAATTTATTATCGTTTAAGAAATATTAATTATTCGACGTTTTTTTTTTTTTATAAATGTACATGCCTGCCCTACATTGTCTCCCGTTGTTTTATATTGAAGTTACCATTATCGTCCCGACAACGTAATACATTTGCACTGAATCGCCCAGACAAACGTCGTAGTGACTATTTAAATACATGACAATAAACATATTTAATTAACACCTTACAAGATGTATTTCGTGTACGACACATTCAAAGCTATCATATACCCCGACATGCTGTACATTTTCATATTGATACGCTTTAATATTCATTTGAGAACGCTTGTTATATTCATGCTAAAAAGCTGCCATTTCATTGTTGTACATTTTCACTCAATGAAAATATGCTCATCCCGCGTGAAATTGCTTCGCGTTAATTTTTACAATGCTTAACAACACCTGGTGTGTTAGAAATATTCAAATTCCCTTTAACATAATTTGAACACTGATTTAAAAGAAACTGGTTTTTTACCTATACAAAAGCTGTAATATAATTTATTGAATGTGTACATATTCACGAAAACCTATGTTTTCCATTGCATTATATATTCACCTGAATGCTTACAACAAGATACCTTTCATTTACATGCCATCAGTCATTTATCATTAGGAAAACTGTTTTTTATTTTACTACCATCGAACTTTCAATTGAACGTATCAACCACTTCCTGCATTTTCACATTGACAATGTAGCAATATCTCCTCGACAAGGCTGTAAAATATATTACAGCTGTGAATGTCAGCATTACACACCCTTTTTTTTAATTAAACGTTCATATGTCCCGACGAGTGTTTTGATTCAAACGAACACAAAAACATTCACATGACCGACTATTGCATTTTCGACTAGATGAACTTTTACGATTCCGGAACATTTTATGATACCACTGTTTTCTAAATCGGTATCACTTTTAAATATCCTAACCGTGTACATATGCATATCAACCAACATCTACCATAACGCTTGATTTAAAGTTTTTGACACATTACATTATTCATACAAACGTTACATTACCATATTTTGCATTTCAACTTAAAATTTACATCAAGAACATCAATTTATTGAAGCTTAAAATTTACATTGAATTATGTTGATATAGTCTCACTGGACGAGGTTACGAATAAGTATAATATGACAACGCTTAAAGTTTATTATATGTTCTTCGAAAATTCCAGGTAACATATGTCTGGCACTTTACAACAATCAGTAAATATGATTCTAATACAACAATCACCAAGTTACACGCTGATTACTTATTTCATGTTACGGTTATTTACAACAACTGAACAGACGCTTTGTAAAGGGAGTAAACTCTAAGAGAAACTAGTGCGTACATTGATGGGGGCAGTACGTGTGGGGTTGGACAATGATACAGCTAACATACTATGGATTACATTGTATCTATAATGCTATAAGAAGAGGTTATTATGGAAGAAGCAAGACGCAGATGCCAAATATCAGTCTACATACATACGTCCCCTTGCAAAGCATTTCAGAAATAAAAATCATGTATTAACAGCACGTGTTTGCACACGATTTTTCTCCCGTTTATACATGGGAGGATCCGGTAAAAAAAGTAGTTTTTATGCAAGAACCTCTTATTAAAATCAATTAATCCAATGAATACGTACTTCCCCCTGAGTGTACTTTAAGACATCTCAGAAAGGAATCGCATGACTTGTTCTCCATGTATGTTTTAGGTCCAGCAAACTAGACGTTCAACGATCATATCATTATCGTTTGAGATACACTGTATTTTGACGTTTCAATGTTTTTTTTTATATTACTATCACCTCCCGTTCGAGTCCTTCCAACGTTGTACATTTTTCATATTGATAACGCTAGCCATATCTCACATTGACAACGCTATACATGTTTCGCACTGACTACGCGATACAAACTTTATAGTGACTATGCTGTATTTATTTCACACTGACAACGCTAAACATATTTCACATTGACAACGCTGTACAAATTGTTTTCGCTGTACGTATTTCACATTGACAAAGCTATACATATTTCACACCGACAATGCTGTACATATTTCATATTGACTACGCTGTACATATTTCATATTGACAATGCTTGGTATATTTAACATAAAAATGCTGCACAACGCTATACCTATTTCACATTGACAAATATGTACATATTTCACGCTGACAACGCTAAACATATTTCACATTGACAACGCTGTACAAATTGCTTTCGCTGTACGTATTTCACATTGACAAAGCTATACATTTTTCACTATGACAATGTTGTACATATTTCATATTGACAACGCTGAACATATTGCACACTGATTACGACTGGTATGTTTAACATAAAAAATGCTGTACAACGCTATACCTATTTCACATTGACAGATGTGTACATATTTCACGTGGACAACGCTATGAATATTTCACATTGACAAAACTGTATATATTTCACACTGTAAATGCTGTACATATATCATATTGACTACGCTGTGCATGTTTCACATAGCCAACACTGTACATGTTTCATATTGACAAAACTGTACATATTTCGTATTGACTTTTGCATATTGACAACGCTAAACAAATCTAACACTGATACGCTGTACATATTTCACATTGACAAAGCTACACATATTTCACATCGACAACGCTGTACAGATTTCACATTGACAACGCTGTAAATGTTTCACATTGACAACGCTTTATATATTTTACATTAACAACGCTTTACATATTTCACACTGACAACGCTGTTCAAATTTCAAACTGACAACACTATACATACTTCACATTGACAAAACTGTACATATTTCATTTTGACTACGCTGTAAATGTTTTACATTGACAACGCTGAACATATCTTATATTGATACCACTGTACATATTTCATATTGTTTTCACTTGTACACATTTCATATTGACTACGTTGTACATATTGCATATTGACAACGCTATACATACTTTACACTGACTACGCTGTATTTATTTCACATTGACAAAGGTATACATATTTCAGACTGACAATGCTGTACATACATGTATTTCATTTTGCAACGCTGTGCATATCTTACATAAGAAACGATGTGCATATTTCATTTTGACAACGCTGTAACAATTTCATATTGACTATGTTATATATGTTTCTCACTGGACAAGGCTGTACACATTTCATATTGACAACGCTGTAAAAATTTCATATTGACTATGTTTTACATGTTTCTCATTGGACAAGGCTGTACATATTTCATACTGACAACGATGTACATATTTCATATTGACAATGCTGTAAACATTTCATATTGACTATGTTTTACATGTTTCTCATTGGACAAGGCTGTACATATTCAATACTGACAATGATGTACATATTTCATATTGATTACGCTGTACATATTTCATATTGATTACGCTGTACACATTTCATATTGATAACGCTGTAAAAATGTCATATTGACTATGTTTGATATGTTTCTCATTGGACAAGGCTGTACACATTTCATATTGACAACACTGTAAAAATTTCATATTGACTATGTTTTACATGTTTCTCATTGGACAAGGCTGTACATATTTCATACTGACAACGATGTACATATTTCATATTGACAATGCTGTACAAATTTCTTATTGACTACGCTGTACATGTTTAATACTGACAACGATGTGCAAATTTCATTTTGACTACGCTGTACATATTTCATATTGACAACGCTGTAAAAATTTCATATTGACTATGTTTTACATGTTTCTCATTGGACAAGGCTGTACATATTTCATACTGACAACGATGTACATACTTCATATTGACAATGCTGCACACATTTCTTATTGACTACGCTGTACATGTTTAATACTGACAACGATGTGCAAATTTCATTTTGACTACGCTGTACATATTTCATATTGACTACGCTGTACATATTCCATATTGACTATGCTGTACATGTTTCACATTGACAAGGATGTAAATATTTCATACTGACAACGATGTGCATATTTCATATTGACTACGCTGTACATATTTCATATTGATTACGCTGTATATATTTCATATTGACAACGCTGTACATATTTCACATTGACAAGGCTGCACATATTTCATACTGACAACGATGTGCATATTTCATATTGACTACGCTGTACACATTTCATATTGACTACGCTGTACATATTCCATATTGACTATGCTGTCCATGTTTCACATTGACAAGGCTGTAAATATTTCATACTGACAACGATGTACATATTTCACATTGACATGGCTGCACATATTTCATACTGACAACGATGTACATATTTCATATTGACTTTGCTGTACATGTTTCTCATTGACAAGGCTGTCCATATTTCATATTGACAACGCTGTACATATTTCACACTGACAACGCTGTACAAATTTCATATTGTCTATGCTGTACATGTTTCATATTGACAAAGCTGTACATATTTCAAACTGACAACGATGTACAAATTTCATATTGACAATGCTGTACAAATTTCTTATTAATTACGCTGCACATGTCTTATACTGACTACCCTGTATATACTTCATATTGACTACGCTATGCATATGTCACACTGAAAACGCTGTACATATTTCACACTGACTACGCTGTCCATTTTTCACATTGACAAAGCTCTACATAGTTCACATCGACAATGCTGTATATAATTCACACTGTCAACGCTGTACATATTTCAAAATGACAAAGATGACATATTTCACACTGACAACGCTGTACAAATTTCATATGACTTCGCTGTATATATGTCACATTGAAAACGCTATACATATTTCACAATGACAAAACAGTACATATTTCACACTGACAACACTGTACATATTTTATATTGACAACGCTGTACTTTCATATTGATTTCGCTGTACATATTTCATATTGACTAGTACGCTGTACATATTGCATATTGACAACACTATACATATTTCACATTGACAAAATTATACATATTTTGCACTGATAACGCTGTACATATTTCATGTTGACTACGCTGAATATATTTAACATTGACAACGTTGTACAAATTTCATATTGACTATGCTGTACTTGCTTCACATTGACAACGCTGTACATATTTTACGTTGACGACACTGTACATATATCATATTGATAACCCTGTGCATATATTGTATTGACAACGTTGTACATATTTCACATGGGCATAGCTAACATATTTCACATTGACAATTCTGTACGTATTTCACACTGACAATTCTGTACATATTTCACACTGACAATTCTGTACGTATTTCACACTGACTACGCTGTACATATTTCACATTAACAACACTGTGCATATTTCACATTGACAATGCTGAACGTATTTCACACTGAAGAATCTTTCACTGGTTGCCATCTTTACCCGCTGCCAGTGATTGATTGTTTTTCTTGCATGCCTTATTCTCTTCAATTTGTAGAAGATGTAATTAAAAGAAAAACAAAGGTAAGGCGCTATTTTGTTATCGTAGCGTATGAATTTACGCATTCATTCATAAATTATAGCACGTGAGTCATCTTACACCCCTGGGTGTAAGGTGTCGGCCCAGTACAATTTCTTCTTCTTTGCTGTATAGTAAAACAAGCAACTTCTGACATGGATTGTGACTTTCACAACAAAATTGCAGCATTGACAGCTCTGTATTTCTGAAGAATAACCCTGTTCCAGTCAATATAGCTTAGAAAAACACTATCATCAACGATGAACTTTTTTGCTACACATCAAAGTTTTAAGTCCATGTTCATATTTCCAATGCACATCTGTCATGTCTTCCAGTCTGGAATAGGTTTTTAATCCATCCGCACAGGAGTATAGTCCTGAAAAACACAGACAAAGCAACTGTTAAAGACATCAGAAATTGCACAAAATGTACACAGTGTCAGTAAATACATTTAAAATTTAATATGTCAAAGTAGGGATGGCTTTAAATTGGGAACTTCAAAATTTCAAAGAACTACTTCCTAGGATACAAAGACCCGGAAGTACTTCAATACCGGGGTGACACCGTAAGATAAGTTTTTCTAGCACTGGAAAAGCACGGGAAAATCCTGTCCGGCATGCAAGAATGAAATATCTTCCACGAGTGAACACCAGATGCAATGTTTTCATTAGCGGCATAGCCACGAGTGAACACCAGATGCAATATTTTCATTAGCGGCATAGCCACGAGTGAACACCAGATGCAATATTTTCATTAGCGACACAGCCACGAGTGAACACCAGATGCAATATTTTCATTAGCGGCACAGCCACGAGTGAACACCAGATGCAATATTTTTACGAGCGGCATAGCCACGAGTGAAAATGTAAGATACAGTGTTCATGAATGAAAAATATTTTGATCTTTACTGCAGTACATGTAAAACAAACAATTTTTTTTTTATTTCATGTTTTGACAAAATTAACTCAGCTTATAGTTTCTTGCCTGAGAAAAATATATTTGACATTTTTCACAGTGAAAATACAAGATATATTTCACACTGATATTTCAATAATTCACTGAAAAGCATGTAATAATTGTAGTTGTATTATAACAATTAAGTTAGACCAATTATATCAGTTGTATCAGTCATGTTCTTCATTCCAATATCCCAGAAAATAACGTTTCATTTTAGCAAAAGTGAGGTACAGTAAATATTGCATCTGTATCTGTCAATAACAACATTTCTCCATTTTCAAAAGCTACTGTGGGGTCAGACAAGGGGAAAATCTTCCCCCTATCTTATTTTCTATCTATCTGAATGATTTAAAAGAGTACTTAGCTGCAATCAACCAGGGTATTAATATTGAGAAAATTTATAACATAATATCTTATTTAAAATTGTTTGAGTTGTTATAGGCCTACGCAGATGACACTGTAATAATTAGTGGAAATCAAGATACATTTCAAAGTCTTCTTTATGATTGTAAAGATTATTGTGACCAGTGGAAAATGACCATAAACATGAATAAAATAAAAGTAACTGTTTTTGGAACTAATAAACCAGAAAAATATAAATTCTTTATCAACGGTAAACTTGTAGAAACAGTTAAAGAGTATAAATACCTGGGTACTTTGTTTTCACCATCTGGCAGTTTTCTAAATGCTCGAAAATTGATTGCAAGCCAGTCAAATAAAGCCATGCACATGCTTTACACTAGAATTTATAACTTGGATTTGCCACTAGACGGGGCCTCCGTGGCCGAGTGGTTAAGGTCGCTGACTTCAAATCACTTGCCCCTCATCGATGTGGGTTCGAGCCTCACTCGGGGCGTTGAATTCTTCATGTGAGGAGTAGGGTATTATAGAGTGGAGCCTTCTTCAGGAGAAATCATCGCAGGTGGCGCACGTGCACATGTTAAAACTCATGCAATAGTCAATAAGTGAGAATTTGACGCGAATGGTATTTTATGGGGCTTTTTTTTCCAAAAAAAAAAAAAAAAGGTTTATTTAGCTCTTATGATTTAAATTTGCCGTATAAAAAGTATTGATATAGATTTATCATTACATTATAACTAGAAATGCGTATCATAATATAACCTGATTTGGCACAATGAAATGTGCTAAAACCTGCGCGCACAACATCGAGAAGATATAAAAATCTTCAGTTTTCTTGACAATAAGTACAACTAATTAAGAAGTTTGTAGTTAGAGGCCTCTCTTTTGATTGACATTGCAACGATTTCAATAAACATTATAAAGCTTAATGTCGTTTTTGTTCTCCACACCTGATTCACGTAAAGAAGTTGTCATACACTTGTGAATGTCAAGTATAGAAATCAATGAAGCCTTGTACAGTGCAAAATATCTAATAGAATTTAAAGGCATAAAAATGTCAAGTGTTAGTTTGATATGAATTAACGACATTCAGCAACAAATGTACTTTAACCAGTTTCCCACCAATTACCACTACTTAAGACTGCTCTTGAATATGTTTAAACTATCAATCTTATTTCAGACACGCCCGGACTGTATCACGATAATTGAACTGGGTTATTTTCAAAAATACAACTTCGTTACTTATGTTCCATGTTAATTGTACAGAATATCGCCACAATTTGCGTTAGCAGACTATCACTAGTAATTAACTTGGAGGAAATTTGTGTAGTTTGTATTTTTTGCAATCAATATTTTTCTTTGTAAAATAAACTGTCCTCTTTCAAGAAGCATTCTCCACCCTGGCGGAAGAGTATGCCCGTATTAACTTTCAGACAAATATCAATACCTGCTTAAAATTGAATGATAAAACTTTAAAGTAAAGTCATATTTAAATCAATTTTCAAGATATGTAAAACTAGTCGGAAAAACTAGTTTTTCACTTATAACATACTTTTTTTTGGAAACAACTGAAACTATATTTACGGGGTCAATCACGCGTTCACCTAAAATGTCATGCACGGACTTCTCATGATCCTACTGCATTGTTTCGGTCGCTTACACATAACTTTAAATTTAATCTCTGACAAATGCGTTAAATGTGTCCACAATTTGGCTCAGTGGTTAGAGCATTGGACTAGCATCGGAGCGACTCCGGTTCGATTCCCGCTACCGGCACTTGAGATTTTTGTGTATATATACATTAAAAATAGGTGTTTATAGACCTAATCGGAACAAAGAAGCCGGTAGGTAAGGTCTTTTGTAACTCGATATCTATCCGCTTTTTGTCAACGAGGTTAACATTAATAATTGTGAACTTTACTAATAGTAAATAGAAATTTACTAATAGTGGAATAGTCAGTCGGTCGGTCGGTCGGTCGGTCACTCAGTCAGTCGGTCGGTCAGTCAGTCAGTCAGTCAGTCAGTCAGTCAATCAGAATTAAGCACGACATGACAACATAACTGTTGAAACTGAAATGGAATCAATATTGAAAATGATAATAGCAAATAAGAAAATACAGAAATCAACAACACACTATTAATCCATAATTTTAGTTATAACGCAGTGAGTAAAATACCCATTTAAGGTGTTTAACAAGGTATGATAAAAAAAAAAAATTTTTAAAGACCAACTTTTACAGCGATATTATTTCGGTCTATAAAAAGCAGGTGCGTTTTCTCTAAGAATGCCAGTGTGCGGGAGTTCAAAAAAAGGAAACGCCGTTTCATTTCTTTACTTTCTTTAAACTTTGTAATTTTGTAATGCGGTATACCTGAAAGGATCAAATATTAAAAGTTTCACACATAAACTGACACCTTTTCAAAAGTGATATGTTTCCTGTCAATAATTATACCAGCTGTCTGACTTATTTTTGACTATAATTTAAAATGTATGTATGTAGCGAGATACTTTATATGTGTAAGTTACTAAAATAGAATTATGTTTTGTTCTGTTTCTGTTCTGCTCTGCTCTTATTGTTGTGAAAGCTGCCGTAATGTCCGAACTTTGTCTAGTGTTTGGCTCATATATCATAATTTTTGTTGATAAGGTTAGAAAATTGTATCTAAGTCCGGCAGATTACAAGATTTAATTGGCTGTGATGCTATTTTCTCACCACTGGAGTAATTAAAAATCAATTAAATAATTAAATAATTACTTTGTTAGGTTAACTAGAGACCACACTAATTCAAACTAGGTACCTTTATCAGCTCATGTCTTTGAGAACATGTTCACACATGTTTTAATGTCATTAAACAGCGTTATATTTTATAACTATTTATATAGTCAGAATGGAGAACGGAGCGTCTTCAAAATGGGGTCAATCCTCAACTGCAAGTTTTATTGAATACATTGTAGGTGAAAATAGACATCTAAAGGTAGACTGACATCAGTCGTTAGAGTCACAAAATGTAAAACACTTGGCCATAAAATCAGTCCTCTCTGATACCACTTTCTGAAAAAATTTACAATATCTCTTGCCTCTGTCGAGATGAGCCTAGAGAGGAAATGTTTTTGTTTTTTTCTGAGAAAATATCAGTGTCAGTATGAAGAAATTAATATTATTACAGATTATTTGACCTCAACAGACTTTGTAAGTCTACTCTAAAGGCTGAGCTTCAATCTTTCAAAAATGAAGCTGAGAAAAGTCACAAGAAATTAAGGGACGAGTTAGTTTAACTTCATACACGAAACAGAGAGCTTGAAGAAAAAATTCTATTTTGCACTGAACAACGATCAGAAAATCAGAAATTGATTAATAGTACTATAAATACTCTAGAGACATTTAATAAGTTTAGATCTCTCCCAACCGAAGTTAATGAAAAGAATGAAAACAGTTTTAACCTCTATATTATTCATCACTTGTGTATCAAATACCCGCCTTGAAAGAGTCAAGTCATGCGCTGTAAGTGATCCGTGCAGTCTGATCATGGTCTGCGTTGTTCGCTATTCGGCTAGTATATTTTCAGTAAACACCCCTTCAAATAGTAAATGGTATTGCCCAATTTGAATGATATACCAGTCCATTATACAAATTTAGCAGAATAAATGTTAAAAAGAGGCGAGTCTAAATTGTAGTAAAAAAGGAGGGGTGTCAGGTTGTATTAGTCATCCAGACTTGAGAATTTTATAGACTGCGTAAATTATCGGGTTGGAACTGAAAGAATGTCGTAAAAAAACGGAATGCCGTGTATAAAATCATTACATATAGTAAAAGCTAAATAACTATAAATACGTAGCAAATTTGGAAAAAAAAATACCCGTTTAATTCTCAACAAAGTTAAAGAAAATTCCAGTAGAGTAACCCGTAGTAAACATATTTCCTTATAAGTAAAGAAATTTTATCAATATAACGTTGGTAGAGTTAAAGATAATAATAAATAACGAATACGAGTGATTCTTATTAAGTGATAAAGTTCAAAGCCCGTATTTTGTAATATGCCATTCACAAGGTCTTGATGCCTGTTGAATTCTAAATTTTGCGTCATGATGATTTTGAAATCTAGCATAAAGAGCAAAGATTTTTATTCATTCCAAAGGAATATCTATTATACTGTGTAGAGACTTATACACTCTATGGCACTGATAGTTTTTAAATTTCAGATACTCAAGTCAGCTGGAAAGAAAGCTTTATAACTTTATTGAATAACAAAGACCCTGCATATCTGCGGTGAGATATACTAATAGTATAGTTAGCATTTCTGATCTTCTTTGCCAGATCGTAGCGGAGCACTCGAAAAATCACATTTATCTATCACTAAATCGCACTTACTGGTCATACTTGCGCTAATGTTGTTTGACATATGGACTACATTTTATCATTCAGGAGGTGAGAGATTAAAGAGGAGTGGCAAAAGAGTACGGAGGAGTTGAAAATGAGTATAGAGGAGTACAAATAATATATTGTAGATGAGGACTTCGGAGAAGAAACAGCTGCGTTAAGGGCCATACACTGCAAATGAGCCCTCTGTGTTAAAAATAACATGTAGCTTGTGTTGGGTGACGGCAATTATACATCCTATCCGCAAATGTCATCTCCAGCATACCCTGAGACGCGTCTGATGTGCTGCTGCGACATAAAATCTGCAATTAACACGCTCTCCCATCTAAATAAGTTTATGATCTAACTGTCACTGATCACTGAGGAGATGAGAGGATATGGGAGAAGCGAGAGAAATGGAGTACGAATGAATTACATTCGGGTTGACGGCTTGGCATTTCGTGTAAGAGAGGTTCGGTTACAATATACTTATACTTCGCATTCAGTTACGCATGACATCCGCATTTATAACATCTTCAGTCTATATGGAGTAGCATTATTTAATGATATTCCATAAACGAAAAACGTAGCATTTAACGATAAATACTTGGACAACTTTTTCTTCAGTGCGTGATTGCATATCAAGTAGAAAACACCTAAAGTTTAAAAAATAAAATGGATATTTTCGATGAACCGGAAAATTTAAAGCGGAGAGGAGAGTATAAACGGAGAGTATCTCTGTCAAGTAATGCACGGAGTGCCGAATTGCATCTAAGGATGGTCCTTCCAGCAGAGCAGACGGCAGCCATAATTAAGCGTATGCTTACACGTCAGCTGAAAACTAATCCGACAGCCATCGATCTTGATTCCAAGCGAATAAAAAACACCAATGAAAAAAGAAAGCGCAAAATTTCCAGAGTAAAGTTAGACGGTAGTATCAGCAAGAGTTGTTAGAAACCAAAGCAGGAAACGCTTTCTACAGGAAAAAAGCCAAAGAAGCAGAATGTGATAGAACCTGAAAACATCACTACGGTTGGTCAGGTATTTAACTGACTGCCTACCTGACTCCTCCTCATTAAGCGTTTGGACGTTAAAGGCGGTGTTTGAATGCGATATTTGCTTCAAAGCTTTTGGAAGACGGGATAATAAGTTACGACATAAAAAGCCAGTGCATTCGGACGTCGACTCGGATGACGATGCAATGTCGGACACTGATTTACAAGAAGATATTTTTGGACCTATAAACGAAACTGAATCCGATTTCAGCGATGATGATATGTCTGTAACCTCTGAAGACTCTCTACATATTGATCCTTGGCAAGAGATTTTGGAAGAAACATTCAAGAAAAATGAATCGCATTATGAAGCGGAAGTCAACGAACAAATGGAGGAAGATGCAAAAATCAGTGAAAGCGAAGCGAGAGAAAATGTATACGAGGATATGAAGTCCACCTACAGAAAAGCCATGATGAATATTTTTGGTAGAAAACTGGTCTGGTTCGACGCTATGAAGAAAGATCCTATCTATAAAGCGATAAAGAAAACAGTTAATCGTCTCATTTCAACAGAACACTACGAACCGGAGGAGGCTTTGAAATACGCCATTCTGAAGCGAAGATATCTTTTTGATAAAGTGCTGGCCAGGTTTGACATTCCCGGCGTTGACGGAGACGAAGACGAAGATACTGAAAGCACAGACGATACTAACTGAGAGTGTTACCATACGACTGTCGGTACTTTTAGTGATAGATCATAAAGGAGCAAAGGTTGTTCTTTTCAACTCAACATAAAAATGAAGCAAGGGGAAGACAAGGGGAAGACAAGGTTATATTTCAATATGTAAAATGTCGCTATTTCTTCTTTGCCTGGAGAAACCTTTTACATCATTTACGAGTATTGCATACGACGGATTATTACCTCAACACATGATTGTGTATGTTGTGCTCCTACGTTCCATGAACGTAGGACGTTTTTAAACCATTTAAAACATAGTCTAGAAACAGAACTGGGGCACTAAAGACTTTTTAAAGTTGTCGAAAGGGCTTGTTGATTGGACCATTCAAGCTCTGCCACTTCAGCGGCGACCGCGGATTATCAACTGCACAAAGCTACACATCTGAAATGGAACGGTCGCGAGTATTTCGAGAACTAAACTTTCTGAGAGCCTTGAATAACGCTAGGCCTGGTACAAGACGACAGTTAATACAGTCAATAACTTTAAGACAAATACAAGCTGTTTCTGTTTCTTAATCAAAAGATTAAGCCAACGTTCTATCATTATATCACCGCGAGACGTTCCAACGTTCGAGAATGAAAGACAGCTCATCAGAACGCTAGCTGCGAGTCGAGTCAACCGTCGGAGGAAAAAGAATTTGTTATTGCGATACCATTCACTGTTACCTAGAGCACTTAGAATGACGTATGTGTACCAGGTAATTTGCCAGGGAAGTGAGTGACGCGAACAGAAGAGAAGACTAGTAACTGAATGGACTCTTGCTGTTGAATTAGACGTTACAATAGTAGTGTGATGTTTGTGCATTTCTTTAAGAACATTTTTTATGAAGTCTTGGAAGCTGCAGAGTTTTATACAGAAGAAAATGATATGGCCGACGGTATGGATCATATTGCTTATAGTGTGAAAAATATATTCTCAACAAGTGTAAATCGGCTGTTTATATCTAAGAACAGATCTTACCAAAATCTCTGAAGCTTCAGAGTTAAACACAGGAAAGCTTGTTCTGACTAACGCTATGGATCATATTGTATTGTAAGACCTCATTTTGTGAAACACTACTGTCAACAAGTATAATTCGGCTGTCTTTACTTTATTTCTATGGACATATTCGTTCATTTGTTGCAAATATATGTCTGAATTTTACAAAATTCATGCTTTCATAGAACAAAAATTGTGAATTTATTTGGTTTATCAATATTAGTAAATATATATAAAGCACCCAATTGTCTTGACTTTTAGTTCTCCCGGTTAAACAAACTCATTCTTATCAGTGTTAAGCTTAACCTCACTTTTCTAAATTATATGAATAAAGAACAAGGTCCGCTAATGATAGCAGTAGAACGGGATGTTAGACTCATAGGGATATAAAAACCGGATGTAAAGTACAATGTAGTGTAAATGTATACCCATGTATAAATATAATCGAATACACATTATGCGTGCTAGACCCTTTTTTCCTTCACAACACACTGTTAACGTTACAGTTACTGAAAGCTGGATTATAGAGCGAAAATAGGACATAAAACTAACCAAACAACAAGGCGTTCATTTCTTTAAAATCTTAAATAAGTTTGATGGGAAATGATCGATTCTTTGGTCGATGCATGTATTTGTTGTTTATAGAACAAACATTGGTCTGAAATAAAATAAATCTTATTTTCCGGTTTAAAAACAAGGTCAATGAGCAGCGCAATTTACTAATAACGTTATGATTTATTCAGTCCCGCTCACATTGTTCCGGGTTCCGTCTTCAATTATATTCTATTGACTTCTTTGCTTGTACGCTTTTCTCTCATTTCATCCATTTTTAGATTTACCCACATTTCCGATGTTTCAAAAAGATCTGTCATAAGCTTTAAGGAATGTGAGATTGGAAGTCTACCATACAGTTGCATGGTTTTCATTCTATGCTATTTTGTGACGTGACAGGTGTCTTTCTGTAGTCGCCTGGTTCCTGTAGATGATTCATCTGTTTTTGCAGGTTTTTTTTCGAGTTTGGCTGATATATTGCATCTAATCGATAAGGACAGGGATAAGTTTACTTTTTTGTAAGTAACCATAACTTTTCATTCATATTATTTAATGCTTAAGTAAATATGTTGCTCAACTGGCCAGAAGTCCAACCGATGTTATTATTTCATAATTAATACATTCGTTATTCACCTACCCATCTATTAAGTATTACTTTAACACAAAAGTATGATACAAATGTAACTTATGATATCGCAGACGGTTTTTGTTCGCGATGTTTTACACACGTTTACCTAAAGAACTTTATGAACTGGCTTTCATCTTATGTTATACCTGACATACCCTGTTTGATTTAACACGACTGTTAAGTTGTTTCTTAGAGGCTTCCAGGAGCAAAAAATAAAAAAAAGGCCATAATTAAAGTCAAATACTGATTTTTTAAAATGTATAATATCATTTTTTCAAAATCTAATACTTTTTTCTGTCTTTTAACGTTTCAAATCTGTTTAATGAAGGTAACAGTGGTCTAGTTTTTCTATTAGGTTAACGTCATAAATATATAAAGTTTAGCAAACGAGATATTGATTGAATCCTTATGGTAACGTCTTTTCAAAAATGTTGCGAGGTTTATGTAGGTCATAAATTTAACAACTGAGAAAGATTATCTGACTCAGTTTGAATATTGGCTTTATTAAGCACACTCCTTTTCTGTTGTGTCGACCCCTCCTTTTTTAATATTTAATTAGTGTTATTGTCTTTTTTACATTATGATACATATCCCAAAAGTTTATTATCTAACAAAAAATATCAGAATATTTTTATGGTATAACACTGTGTCTTTGAAGATAACTTTATTTTCACAAACATAGTATTAATTCTGCATTTCAAAATAAACAATCATTATTGCTAAATAAAGCATTGCATTTTTGGTAATTACACCATTCCATTTGCATAGTGTTCACGGCTATCATACAAGTATAAATTAACAGCATTCCAGATTAATACTGCTAGCTTCCTTTCAGAATAAGCGCAGTAAGTCTGTTCTGACATTATATATCAAGTTACTTCAGGATGTTCTAAATTTTGATACTCAGATATTCTTTTTTGCACTATAATTCCATTACTTGTATATTATTCGATGTACATTTACGTCACTAGGATTCCAAACTTGCGTTTTTTGTAATTTCCCATTATAAATCCTTGAATGCGGTATCAACGTTTTTGAATACTGCGACAGCAACTCCGCATTTTAACATGTTTATATGACTCGAAATAGTTAGTTGCTTTTCTCTTTTTCACTATATACATTAACTTCACAGGGATTTCAAACTTGCATTATATGAAGTTTCTTATTATAATTACTTGAATGCGGTATCAGCGCTTTTGATCTCCATAGTTTAACAAAATAACTCCGTATGTAAATGTTCATAACAACTGAATATGTGAATTATCTAAATAATTCCATACATGAATGCTCTAAATAATTCCGTATGTAAATGTTCTAAATAATTCCGCATATGAATGCTCTCTTAAGTAATTCCGTATGTGAATGCTCTAAATAATTCCGTATGTAAGTATTCAAAATAATTCCGCACATGAATGCTCTAAATAATTCCGTATGTGAATGTTCTAACTAATTCCGTTCATTACAAAAAGTCGTACCTTGAATCAAATCGTGTTCTAACATGAAGGAGAAAAGAACGGCTTTTATAGGAACTTAAGCCTATGCATTTGTTCCAGAAGAATCATGCAGGAAAATGATTTACAAGAATCAGCATGGTATGATTTGAGAAATAGGTGTGTTCTGGAAATAAGTCATTTAAGGACCGACATAGATTTTCTTTGTGCAGATGAAGTGTTTAACGCATCATGACTCTATTTGCACCGACATGTCATAGTAAAGAATGGCTAGCGATAAAAGGTCACGCGAGTATTTTTTTCAAATGTAATGCGAGTCAGTGATTCGTAAAGTATTATGATTCTAATATATTATATCCTCAATTGAATAAGAATAAAAATAGGATCATGCTGACATAGAAGTTACACCTGCTTTGTTTTAGCCTGCATGTGCAAGCAAATAAGGATGCAGCAATATGTTATCCCACTTAAAGCATGAAGTCAAGGTTTATGAACATTGCACTTAATGACAACCTTAAATTATGATAAAACTCAAATGACTAAGGGGTTATATATCATATTGTGGGTGACAGCGATCCCACAATGTAGTCAGATAAAAAAATACATCTAAAATTAAGTTACTCAACACCACGCAAATTTTTATCAATGAGAAGCGTCCCAGTTTTTAAAAAAGGTTGAAAGGGTATGGTTACCGTGTCATCAACTTTGAAAGGCGAGAGCATATTTGATTTTTTTTATCATACCTCGTTAAACACCTTAAATGGGTATTTTACTCACTGCGTTATAACTAAAATTATGGATTAATAGTGTGTTGTTGATTTCTGTATTTTCTTATTTGCTGTTATCATTTACAATATTGATTCCATTTCATTTTTAACAGTTTTTAAGTTTGTATTATTCTGTCATGTCGTGCTTAATTTTGACTGACTGACTGACTGACTGACTGACTGACCGACTGACTATTCCACTATTAGTAAAGTTCACAATTATTAATGTTAACCTCGTTGACAAAAAGCAGATAGATATCGAGTTACAAACGACCTTAAATAATTTCCCACGCACTGTGATGTATAATAACCGTGTGCTTTTTGAATCATATTTTTGACTCGAAGGATTTCCCTTTTATGCAATGGAGAGCAAAAAAGAAAAGAAAAAAGGATTACCCCCCCCCACCCCACCCCAAAGTGAAGATTGCCCTCAAAGCGAAGATTGCCCCGAGTTACGGGTGTCTAGCACGAGTTTTAACATGTGCACGTGCGCCACGTGCGATGATTGCTCCTGAAGAAGGCTTCACTCTATAATACCCTACTGTGAGGAAGCCATCCAGCTGGCTTACGGAAGGTCAGTGGTTCTACCCAGGTGCCCGCTCGTGATGATATAATGCACGGAGGGGCACCCGGGGCCTTCCTCCACCATCAAAGCTGTAAAGTCGCCATATGACCTATAATTGTGTCGGTGCGACGTTAAACCCAACAAAATAAATAAATTGCCACTAGACATCCAGTTGAAGCTTTTTGACCAAACAATTTTACCAATCCTTACATATAACTGCGAAATTAGGGGTTTTGAAAATCTGGATTTGATCGAAAAAATACTGTGACATAATGATTTTCTTAGAAAAATTACAAAAAGTAAAAAGAGCACGCCACTCTATATGTTGTACGGGGAGTTGGGTCGGTATCCACTCGAGATTATTGTCAAAACAAAAATGATTGGCTACTGGTGCAAACTATTGACAGGTAGTTCCGAAAAAGAATTCTCGAATATGTTACGAAAGTATGCTCAATTCTACTACTAACTACAAATGGTTAAATTCTATTAAAATATTTTTAATCAAACTGGTAAAACATATATTTGGACGCACCAGAGAACAAATAAATTTGACTCATGCTGCAAAATATGTTAAGAGAACGCTTATTGACCAGTTTATCCAGAAATGGCACGGTCAACTTGCAAATTCTTCAAAAGGTATTAACTACAGACTTTTTAAAAGTGAAATTAAATTTGAATCATATTTAAGTATATTACCAGACAACCTCTTTCACTTTTTCACTTTAGGACAGGAAATCATAGGTTTCCTGTAGAAACGGGACGGTGGCGTAACTCACACCTCCCATATGAAGCCCGTAAATGTAATTTGTGAAGTCTGAATGAAGTTGGCGATGAGTTTCACTATCTCTTTGTATGCCCATTTTCTTTTTGCATCCAAAGAAAACGCTATATACCAAGTTATTACTACAGGAGGCCGAATACTTTGAAATTTAAGGAACTGCTTTCAACGGGACACTTACATCTCCTTAGAAATATAACACTATTTGTACGTTGTATTATGCATCACTTTAAAAATGCAAGTTAGATAAAATAGAAAAAAATGAAAGTGTATGTATTTTTCAACTCACTCGAACATATGTATGTAATCCAAATTAAGAATATTTTCTTCAAAGAATTAGCATTTTTCCTTTCATAAATAAAGCCCTTTTTTGTTTTGCTATAGTTTTACTATACTGGTTGGGACATAGTTTCCGGACAGGACCAGTTTCCGGACACACGTAATATCCGCTTTATTTCGTTGTTATTCATGTACTTGTTTCATCTAGATCATTTAGATGTTTGTTCTTCGCGTCCACAACAAACCATTATGTTACAAGGCTGTATAGTGTTAGGTTTTATGATGATAACTCACCTGTAATTACAAAACAATTTTCTGTCTTAACAGGGCATGAAGATAGCATTGCGCATGCGCAGTAGTTCACACTTGCCGAGGTATAAGGGGAAGAAGTAATTAAACTACTTAATGATTGTCTGCTGATAACATATGCTTCTTTTAATTTCTCGGTAACAGTTACATAAAATGCAGGGTTGTCGAATTTTGCACTAATTTTATTCTATATCTATTGGAATTATAAAGAATTCGTGTTAGACGAAATTCGAGTATTTCATAGTCAACCTCGTTTTGCTTTAGTAGCTGCTATTGAACGTTGGATTATGTTTCATGTGCATTTTTGAAGAGACTAATGATAATGAAATGTGAAAGAAATAGTTTAATTACTTATTTCGATATTAAATTAACAGCAAAACACCATCAAAATATTTGTCCGGATACTGGTTAACCTCACGGGGAAAAAAGCTTCTTTTAGTGACCCCATTTGAGGCCCCATGGAATCCATATTTTATGTCACAACGCGATGCTGATTACAAGATCGGTTGCGAAAGGAGCTGAAGTTCGTGTGGTATGGGCTTCATTTATGTCAAATATTTTTTTAGGGAATAATGGAGCCGAAATATGAAAATGTGTCCGGAAAATGGTTCCGAACCAGTATAGTTTTGAAGTTACGCTCACGAAAACACTTGACAAACTTTTTGTTCTATTTCAATCACTACCGAGAATGTCATTCATAATCTCCGCAGTAAGCAAGATTTTCGTGCAAAAGTACTATCGTAGTACGATAGTAGATTTTTCCCATGATAACTGACCGTATATTTGCATGGTCCATTAAATTCTGTTTGCACATGTGTATTCAATATTGCTATGTAACTGTATTTTAGTGAGGAATTGACACTGTTGTTTTTCTTTTACCTTTCTCTTAAATTAACTTTTTTTAAAACATCTGTAATTATCTGTAATTTTAAGGCAAATAGGCTGTATTTATTTGCAAAATAATTCCATCTATCTGTATACATTAACAATATACTTTGTTGATGACAAAAGAACTGTCCTCATGTTCATTACAGTAAATTATCTAATAGTACTATTGCTAAGAAAAAACCCACACTTTATTTACTTTATTCAGTCATACTGTTACATTATGTGACCGGACTTAAATAAAAGTAATTGTTGTTGTTGTTGTTGTTGCAAAACATGATAAATATCGCGCCATTTAAGGAGATGTCACAGCTGAGATAGTTTAGCATTATTACAATACACAGTCGGTATTGAAATTGTGTTTCCAATACATGTGATCATTAGATAAATCCTCAATATCTATGTGAAAATAAGGGATGTGTTTTGTATGATTGCAACACTGTGAGTTGCTCTAATTACTGACAAATGACTGAAACAATAGGAATTCGTACGAGAGATGGATAGACAAAACGACAGTGAGGTAACAATATATTCTTTTATTGTTTTAATGTACGAGTTGTAAGCTACAATAAAGAATACCCATTTTATGAAAATCAAACTGGAAGTTAGAAATAACAGAAAAAAATTAATTAGGTCATGAGTCATCATATACCTGTCAAAATTTGTCATTAGTTTTCACGAGCTGTCAAAATTACTTTTATCTCTCTATTCTGCAAATGCATTGTTTTTGAAAGTATCTTGGACGGATATTGTAGTGTGTAACTTACTTTACATTCCACATTAATATTTGTGCTTGAAATTGCTTTGTTGAGCTCACCGACGTCACATATGAATGTCTATTGTTTTAGTTTACTGTCTGTTATAAAGGTATCAAATCTCAATATTGAGATATAAGAAATGTTCCTTTCTGGTAGACAATGGAAACTATTTGGCTGAAAAATAATATAACAGTTTTTAGAAAGAACTTAATATTCTTTGGTTTTTTGTTATTCACCGGAAATTCAAAAAGTGACTTCACCTTAACGTTTCACTTTGCAAACGCAAGATAAAATGATTTCGAAGAACGTATCAAACATGCTTGTTATTTATAGGTTTGTGTAAGTAGAATATGTGCTTCGGCAGCCTAATCCTCGATTTCAGTTGTCGTCTGCGCCAGTTTTTCATTTCGGGTAAACACATAATCGAATATACATTGGCTGTTCTCCTCTCCACACAGAGACTTTGCCTCGTCAACAATAGTTTGGATCTGTTCATCCAGAAACATTGGCACAAAATCAGGAAAATTATAGTCAGCGTGAGATTTGCCAATGTCATATTTGAAATTACTTTCATTCGCTGTTGTTTTCCCTAAAAGATATTTAGATTTGTGCATTATAGTAAATGATATCTAATAATCCCACGTATAAGGGAAAATCAACATTAGAAACTCTGAATAGAAAGTAATCTGTACATTTCACTATTGAAGAAATTATACATTGAAATAATGGACTATCTTTATAAAATTAGACTAAAACGAAACATCAGTTTTTAAAGGTCCATAATGCTTTAAATATTTGATCTTAAAAATAAATGAAACACATGTCCAAATAGATGTTATGTGTACTTACATGGTTAGAAAAACACTACTTTTAATATTGCACATAAACTGTTACAGTTATAGCCATAAATGGATGTAATAAAAACAATAGATTCAATGAAACATTCTAATATATTCTGC
The DNA here is from genome assembly GCF_021730395.1 of Mercenaria mercenaria. NCBI lineage: Eukaryota > Metazoa > Mollusca > Bivalvia > Venerida > Veneridae > Mercenaria > Mercenaria mercenaria. The sequence continues at coordinate 63,674,896 of NC_069374.1, forward strand.
AATATTCAGACCTTTAACAAATGTTTAAGGAAGTAATAACAAGAAATTGATGTTTTTTTTTTATGTTCATTACGGAAATGTAGCAGCCACATTTTAAACAAAGGCATTATGAGCCTTTAAGTTTAAAAAAGATACATTTTAAGTTGTTGGCTTAGTTAACAATACTTAATAGTCTTTACACATACAAGTTTGTCCGAAATATTTGAAAATCTCCCTTTCTGTTGAATTACTAGGTAAAGCAGACGACGCTGACCGCGGGAAATAGTCGTCAGTGAAGTCACCGTTAAAGTTCCCCAACAGGCCAGAAGTTGTGTTGTTGTAAGAGTCCAATAATCCGGTACTAATTTGTCACTGTCCAACATTGAAAGTAATGTTGAAGCTCACACCTGAAATACCATTCTGCGTAAACCTGTGTCTGTAAGCAACATTCATGTGAATGATTTCTGTTTATGTAAACAACAAGAATAAGTTCTGTGTCTGTAAACAACATGAGCACATTGTCAATCTGTTTCAGTAAATCAATAGGTACATTCTGCATTTTCAAACGACATACACAAGTTCTATGTCTGTAAACAGCATGGTCACATTCTGTGCCGTTAAACAACATGAACAAGTGTCTGTAAAAGCAAGATCATATTTTGTGTCTTTAAGCAACAGTAATGATGTCTGTTTCTGTAAACAACATGAGTATATTATGTTTCCGTAAACAACATAATAGTATTCTGTGCTTGTATGCAAAATTAACGATTTCTGTTTTGTAAACGGCATGATCATATTCTGTGTCTGTGAACAACACTAATGATGTCTGTTTCTGTAAACAGCCTGAGCACATTCTATTTCTGTAAACAACATGATCACATTCTGCGTCTGTAAGCAACGTCAATTATTTCAAATATATCTGGATATATGTTATTTTTCAGTGGCACACACTGAATGTTTCGGTTGCAAGCCAAAATCTTCATAGTCGTGTCTACCGCAAGTATTGCACAAAATATAGCTCATCAACTCAAGTATTTTTAAAACTTTAACATTTTAACATTTATTTTGGATAATTTTGTATGTTTGATACGATCTCTTGTTGACGGGGCTTTAAAGTCTAAATTTTGGCAATGGTCTTTTTCAAAAAATCAACTATAATTAAATCAAGAATGCGTAAAGTTTAAGATAATTATCATTTCAGAATTATATAAATAAAATGAAATAACTTTTTATCTAATTATCTTTCTTTCAGGAATAGTTACAGTAACGGGAGAATCTCACTTTTCCGCTTTCTCTATAGTATGTGTAAAGAATGACCGAGCTGTATGAGTGAATTGGTGATTTCCGACCAATTCGATCAGATTCATGTATTACCTAATGCATGCATTGTACATTTCATTTCACGGGAGGCAGAAGGTATACAAGAGGAAATATGCCGATCGCATGGCCCTTAGATATTATCATGTGGTCAAACTGACTTAATTACGTCGTGGGAAAGAACTACTTACTCGTGGAAGCTGGATACTATGGCATAGCTACTATCTCGTACAGTCGTGGCCATAAGTTACTTACGTCGTCGGAACGCGATAAGGAGATGATATTATCTCGTCAACAAGAAATACTATCGCGAAATAAATATAAAAGGGCAAATGTCCAAATGAGCAGTCATAGACGGTGCTCATAGACGGATATAATTTTCGTTTTATATTTTAATCTAATGCTTGATACTACTATGTTTATATTTAAAGTACAGTATAACATCAAATAAAGAAATCTGAGCTGTGTTTGAGTGTTAAGTATGAAATTAAATAAAAAAATGTCAGCTGTGTTTATATTTAAAGTTTAAAATCAAATAAAGAAGGGTTTACAAAAGTACTGAAATTAGAACACTATAAAACACACTGGTGATACCTGTCCCTAAAACACTTGTCGCCAGCGTCTTGTTATTCCGGCTCATACTCAGTTCGTCAAAAAAGTATGTAAAATTATCTCCCTTGCTTAGAAACTATTCAGTGTAATCTGCCCAGTCCGTGTAATTAGTGCCCACAAATAAATAAATTCCTGTTGCATCGTTGTTCAGTTCTGCTTGAAGCCAGACGTCTGATGACTGTATAACAAACGCGGTAAATATTGTCGCCTCCGACTTTGAACCGTCCGATTTCTTGGCCCTTTCTGTCCTACTTTGTATTTCAAAATCTACTGATGTTATAGGCATGTACAGGAGAAATGTAACATTTTTGGGCAAGCATGCATTATAGGATCTGTTCACTGCTTCACATTTCTGTGTAGATGTTAAAAATTTAGTTTTTTCTATGCTTTCTGGACCAAGGAGAATTTCAATACATTTCCTGAGTAAAGTCTCATCATCATCAGTCATTTTAAGCCTGACATTGTCTGGCATATAGTTTTTTGCTTTTCTGTAGTTGCCAGAACAAACCAAGCTGTATTTAGAACATGAGGTACCACAGTAACCTTTGAAACATTTTGTGTTTTATTACTTTCAAATTGCTTTTGTACTTCCTATGTGCACTTGATAGCTCTGAAACACACCTATATTTAATAGATAGAGCAAATCTGTTTTTTAGATTAGACTTCTTTTTACCACGGAACATTTTGTCACTAAATGGTGCCGGGTTAATTTGCCTTTTTAGATAATTTGCTAGGTGCCTCACATCTTTCAAGTGCACAGTTTTAGTTCCTTGACCTTTGTCTACACCAGAATGACCTTTAGAATCTCCATCACCTGTGTGGTGTGAAATCTGAAGATCTTTAGTAACATCCTTAGATACCATTTCATTCCATTTGAGTAGAGACCAGGTGTGCAGTATCATCACCTTTTTAGTTACATTTTGACATGAATGGTTGGAGAGAACTTGAATACCATGGCCATGAGATATGACTTTAGCTATAGAATGCAAAAATATGCAGTATTGCTGCATTTGAGATGAAAAAAAAAGACAATTTTCCCACTTTTTACTGAAAAATAAGCTTTTTTTTAACAAAAAAAAAAAAAATCACTAAACACTAATTTTGTTCTATATTTTATCACAGTTGCATAATTATAAGTTTTTTTTTCAGTGTGGTTGTCTATTCTGCACTTGCTGGTGGTATATTTGATGTAATATCTTACGTTTTTTTTTTGAAAAAAAAACAGCATTTAATGACCATATGTGATTCAGCCAAATTTAACGGCTTAAACCGCAGTCTTTGGACAAAATGATGGCTGTACAAAAATAGTGATTTTGAGAAAACTACTGGTTTGTTTAGGCTGAAACTTGTTTTATAAGCTGAATATAGATGAAACTTCACATAGAGAGCAAAAAAGCTGAATTTTTTTTTTCATATTTCCTTATACGGAGCAGTATATACTCCCCGTAACCATTGAACGTGTACGTCACACCATCCAGGGTAGATATACGAGGGTTTCCGAATGCACCACCTGTATGAGAAACGTACCATTTCACGTTATAAATCTATGATTTCAGCTGTGACAATTTCAGACATGTACTTTAGGTAACGCATCAGATATATCCAAAACTAGAATTGTGTAATGTATAAGACACGGATGCTCGGATGCTCCCACATACTGCGCATTTTCATATCAAGTTCCTTCATCTATGCAACTCTGAACCAGTCCCTTTAAAGACTATGTTGAGTCGAACACACAAAATTTCTTCACTATACACTATAGGGCGTAAAAAATGTTTGTTTCCGGTATCCCGACCTATCCTAAATTTTTGGCACGACCCTAAATGTTTCATGGCCTTGGAGAAAAAAAAATAAATTTTTGGAAAAATATTTGGTCAAACTGCACTTTTTATGCTTTAAACGCGGTCAGTGATTTTAGAAATCAACTTCCTAATGCTCTAAAGGCATAACCCCATTATTTGTATTCATTTTTTGACACAAAAATAATTTCCGAAAAGTCTCCCTTAATTAAAAAAAAAATCCGACCTACCTACCCTAATTTTCTGAGCATATTACCGGAAACAAAGAATTTTTTAGGCCTAAAGATAAATTAACAACGGGTCAAAACACTGATAAAATGATCATAGCCCATCCTTTATGATCATATTCAGATAAAGTTATGCATCTGAGCAACTCCGAATCCATTATTCAAAAGTGTGAGTAGTTGAACATACCAAATTTCTTCACTACTGCCTATTTTGTAAAATTAAGAAAGGACCATAATGCTGTAAAAGAAAGTAGCCACAAGAAAAGATCATTATTTATGGTCATGTTCACACCAAGGTCCTTCCTGTGTGAAATTTTCAAGCATGGCCTTTTAATAGTATTTTAGAAGTTGCAGAAAATATTTTTCTCTATGTAGCAAAAATTAGGCTATCAAAGGGCACCAACTGCGGTAAAATGGTCACAACTAAAGTCCTTCCTTTATGGTCATCTGCACATCAAGCGTGTTCATCTTTGACAATTTGAGACTAATAGTGTCGGTGGACTTAACAAAAGATTTTGGGGCGCACGTACATTCGGACAGAAGCATATTGTGAGATATTGTGAGATGGCATTTCAAAGCGTCTTGTTCGTCTGTGCGTCAAGGAGAAAATGACACGTGGATATCAAAATGTTTCCTGCTTTATATTGTGGCTATGAAAAAACTATTTTTCAGATGTCTGAAAAATTCCTGTATAAAACAGACAATGTATTATATTTATCTATAGAGTGAAACATCTGTTTAGAAAACGCAATATTTACGTATCTATATACCAGTCTTTTTGTTTGGCAGATGTATTTTTATACATTATATTCATATGAAATCAATTTATTTTATCACGAGTCATTATCAAATTTAACATTAAGACGCTGTTTAGCCAAATATAAGGCCTTCGCATGGTTAACCAGAACAGAACAGAACAGAAGAAACATCTTATGCGAAGACACAGGTTACAAAATGCAAGTATTGTGAATTAATAAGTATTATACAGAAAAAAATACATCATGAGCTACGCCAGCTCTGTCAAGGGCACATGACTGAAACTTGCGCTTCACAAGTGGGATAAATAAGCCCAACGGCTTGCTACAATAGTGCACTTAAGGTAACCGGTGCGAAATTGCACCAGGCACAGTCTTTTGTTCTACGTTTTTGAGTTTGAATTGGATAGGTTATAATTAAAACTAACATAGCAAAATGTGATTAAAATGTAGAAAGGCTGACATAAATGTTGTATGTCTGGAAGAGTATGATTGTGTTGAGGAGGATGAACAGAAGAAAGATCAATAGATTGAAACTAAAATAGTAGAATATAAAGTTTTAGCTCAATTGTTTTAGAAATGAGATTATCTTAACGAAAAGAGTTAAACAGTTTCAGCTTCATAATTTAAGATCCGTACACCTTACTATAACGAGTTAAACACAGTATCTAAATATTTGCTTGATTGCTTCGGGACAGCGTTGTTCTGCAAATATATAATAACTTTTTCATTTTTTTTTATTAAATCCCCGTTTGCATACATTAAACTAAAACATTAGCGTTTTCAAAGAAATTAACGGAAGTGGATAAAAAATAGAATAACATCAAAATTTGTTTTAACTTTCATTTAATATTTACGAAGTACAGGTTTTATTACTGATACGTTTTTGTTATTAAATGTATTCATTCGCAAGTGATAAATATGTATTTAAACAAGTCCTCTTTTATCAGATATATTTTTTTTGTCTGCATTTATGACGTTAGAAATTACATGAAAATCACATTTTAAAGAGACATCTTAATACATCTTATGGTTCATATATTAAGTCAAAATTAATCTCTTGAATCTTAAAAGGCAGAACATTCGATGTTATAACATGTATTTATCCGTGAATACTAGTAATACATGTGAAAATACATATGATTGTAAACGAGTCCACTTTTATTAGTCCTTACTTATGTCTGAATCATTGACGGCGTACCCGGGTTTATGTAATAACGAGATATGCAAAAGAAGGGAGATTATTCTGCACAGTTCATTGCTTTCTAATTTGAACAATAACCTCCCATGCATTTTGGAAAAGCTTTTCAATTTTCAACGTAACCGAATGCAACAACACATTATTTTCAAAGAATGATAATTTCTATTCGCATTTTCCTTGTGACGCTTTTTCAAATTGTTATTTCTAATACATTTGGTGTAAATTTCAAAATATAAAAATGTTGTATGTAAATATAAGTTCGTACTCCAATCCAATTATTAATATGTTGGTTAAAACGTTTCACATGACATTTTTATTCAGATTTTACAAAAGGCTATGGGTTTGAGTCCTTTGTGATTCATACTTTTTATATTTGTCGCAGCCGTAATAAGCTTGTTTTCATCACCTTTAATGACCTATGCAGCATGAAAAATGATAAATTTTCGAAAGATTTGTGAAACAGTCCTGTTAATAGATGAAAATTGTTCATTTTTTCACTCTAACATTGATTGAAATGACAATGCGTTAAGCTTGAATGATACAGTTTACAATTTTAAAGGTATATGTAGGTCAGTTTTATTCAGCTAGAATATTAGTGTGATCAGGCGCAGTCAGTTTAAGTTTACCAGGTAGAAAAGTATGGTTTTCAGGCGCAATCGATTACGCGACTGTACGACGATGATAACGCGACAATACAATGGTGATAACGCGACAGTACGATGATGATAACGCAGCAGTACGATGGCGATAACGCGACAGTACGATGATGAAAACGCGGTAGTACAATGGTGATAACGCGACAGTTCGACGATGATAACGCGACAGTACAATGGTGATAACGCGACAGTACGATGATGATAACGCGACAGTTCGACGATGATAACGCGACAGTACAATGGTGATAACACGATAGAACGATAATAAAATTGCGAAATCACGATACTACGATACCGAAAATGCGATAAAACGATATTACGATGGTGAAAACGCGACAGTACGATGGTGAAAACGCGATAGTATGTCGCATTATCATCATCGTGCTATCGTATTACCGCGTTTTCGTTATCGTAGTATCGCGTTTTCGTTATTGTAGTTTTGTGATTTCGCGTTTTCATCATCGTACTATCGAGTATCGCATTGAAGATCAACACATTCAAAGGCGATGGTCCTACTTGAATTCCGTAGCTTACCGTTTTTCTTAACTTTTCAGAAATGAGATCTGTTCTATATGGAAAAATGAGTAACTATCAATATATTGTCCAGTTAAACAGAAAAAAATAAATTAATGCAAAAATCTTCTACACAAGACAGCTGTTTACATGTCACTAACAGAACGATCTTGTGTATAATACCAGAAATCTTTTTCCGGCATGATAAAATCGCTAGAAACGCTCGCACGAAGTGAAAGAAAATACTGAGCGAATACCGTATTTCTACTTTAAGTGAGAATGGCATTCAAATACAAAAAGTCTGTTTCCTCCACTGATTCAAATGGGTAAGTTGCCACTTACCTAGAAATTGGTTAGCAAAGGTAAACACACTGGGACACTGGTTATCGCTGGTAAAGCTAAACAACGGCTATATTTATGATATGATGTCGAATGATAATTATGGTTTTACATAATTATATTTATTTATTATACATTGTAAGTAGCTTCGTGTAGGACATTTTCCATCATGGAGTATGTCGCATCCACAAGGAAACGCTTTGTCGGCATATTTTTATTTTTAGTTCCAAGGCACACTGTGTGCAGATACCATAGGTGAGAGCACAGGCTGACATTCCACCCAGTAAGGCATTGTCAGGTGGGGGTTAAAACCATAGGTGAGAGCACAGGCTGACATTCCACCAAAAGCGTACTCTTCTGCATGTACCCAATATGGGCCAGAATGGCAGACTGCCGGTACGACATGGTTGATTGATGCATATCTGAAAAAAAAATTAATCATTATACAACGAAAAATATATCAATTAAAGTTATAAACGGTTTACTTGTTTTGACTGTTACTTTAAGTCATCAAAAAAAAAAAAAAAAATAAATAATTAAAAAAAGAAAAAAAAAACAAACACAATAGATTGCCTAAAACACTATATTTGAAAAACACAAAACAAACAATTTATTTGTTTTACTTATGATAAGTTATATATATATATATAGTGCTGACAAAGAAAAACTTTAATGTCCAAGGTTAATTTCACTGCTGAGACATACCCATTCTTGCACACAATGGTGTACAGCAGCAACACGTTGTAATTTACTACCGTCAACAGCAGAATGATTTTAACGAGTAGAACTGTGTAGCAGGTGACAGTCTTTTTATTCACAGTCTGTTACGACAATTTAAACTATTTTATAAGTGGAGTATATTCTTAGGAGGGTAATATGCAATTAAACTTACTTGCTTTTAGGTACTGTGGAAACCCACACAAGATGCAAGGAAGACGGATATTTAACATTGCGCAAGGTGGGATGTAACAATTGTTTGTACTGTTTGCAATGGTCACCTTTTCCACAGTGTTGTTGGATTGGACGATTGAAAAGATGGGACAGGAGGTGCAGATGTAGTATAGCTGAAATAAAGTGTATCATTTAAACTATCCGTATAATAGTCTCTATACAACTATTTGATTTTGATAATAAATAGTACTTAAATTTTACGACAGTTTAACATTCAGTAACAGTTCACTGAGCAGAACAGTAGTAAGTATTCTAAGAAATCTAATAAGATAACTTATTAACTGTATAATCCGTAATTTGGATAATTTTTTTTTCAAATAAGTTTATTTAAACTCGAACTATGTTAAAATATTTAGTCCTATTCTGTTTGTTGTGGTTTAAGCCTGTTTTCACTAGTCGTACAACACTATATCCTGGAAGTCAATTAACCTACACGCCCCATGTGGTTCTGGGACGATCTGTGTATGAAAAGAATTGGAACCACTGCCTAACCCTTGCATGATCGTAAGAGGCTACTAATAGGGTATTAACATTTGGTTTGCAGTAACTCCGTTTTTATTTCGATGTAAGTGAGATGTGGAACCAAAATTTGTAGTCCTGCTTGGCGCCATATAACCTATACTGTGTTGGTGCGCCGTAAAACCCAAATAAATAAATAATTAACCTACACAGTTTTCCTGGGTTTCTTAACCAGTGGAAACCTGTCTCCAGGCAAGTAACTGACAACTTCCCCACATGAATCAAAGATGGGAGACGAATAAATGGCTCAATAATGTGCTAAAACCGCATTTAAAAATAACCACCGGTTACAGAACTACACACGGAATATCATTATTTGTTGAACGCCCCTCGTATATAATTATGTACAACATAAGAGTGTCTTCAAGACGTGGGTTTTGTTTAATCTTAGAATTTATGTTCCACCAAAACAAATAAGGAATATGGCAATTTTTCGGCTCTGAATGGCAAAGGATGGCCAAGGCGCCCGCCATTATAGGCATGGTCGGATGCCCCGGTAGAACCAATAATCTTCGGTAAATAGCTGCATTAATGATTGCTAACCTAACTGAAAGACTTTTACGTCACATAAATGATTTCAACCCCACATAAGTGGTGTGGCAAAGTGATTTGAAGTAAATGTCCAGCTTTGAATGGTTAAGGAAGGCCTTTTAAGCTTTTAGTCATGCATTGCTTAAAATTTCTTCCCAGTATTTCATCTTTATTTTATTCATGTTAAATGTTTTATGATAAAGCATTGTATATCATATCTGTAGCTGCAAAATGGAGAAAAATTGGTACAGTGTAAATGTCTCAAATTATGCTATTTTTCGTTTTCTTACTAATTAAACGTTCAGAATTATGGTGAGTTCATTGGTGCTTATATTCACTGTATGGTAACTACACCGGTAGCCGTGTGTTTGGATCTGTCCAATATGGCCTCTCCCGAGCAAAAAATGGCAAAAACATCACGTAAGTTTCGATATTTTGTACGATTTAACACATCTTTGTACATAAAAAATTACTATGTTTTCAGTTTTCATTCTTAGGTGCAAGTAATTCGATATAAAAATATCAAATCATGTCAGTTCAAGTTAGTAAGTGATAAAAACGTGCAGATTTTGGCAATCAAGAAGCGAAAACGAAACTTTTAAATGATCTTATCAACACTCTTGTAATTGTATCGTCAGAAAAATGAGTTAAGAAGAAAGAAGAAACATTTTCACATATCTTGTCATTGGTCTCTAAACTAAAAGTATAGTATGTTTGCGAAAAAGTACCATCCAAAGTCTATCACATGTATCAAGTGTGTAACGGTTTGGATACAAGTAAATAAAGAACTGTTAATGGTTTGGAATTAGTATATGCACCGTTTTGGATCGCAACTTAATTCACATTCCTGCACGATAGACCGGTATCAAAGTTGATAAAACCACATCTATCTCCTTCAATTATTTCTGGGATATCAGAGGTAACTTTTTGTAAGGATTGCGTAAAATCTAAAGAAAGAAATAAACTGAAGTTCATAAAACTAAATACCTAAGGTAAAAGGAAGAACTGTGTATAAACGAACCCTGTACCTACTGTAATTATTTTTGTTACCTGTGCATAATAATGTGTTAGGTTTTATAACGGATTTATTTCCGACAACCTTTTCAAAATGAATCACTATATAACCTGATATGTACGATAAAACGACTTTAACAAAAAGCAGCGTAAGTACGTTTGGGTGTCAGGTTGGTTAGATATCAAATTCGTTCGTTTTTGAAGCCCTGCCATCTGCCGTCTCGATGGTAATTTGATTTCTTTTCTTAATAAATACTCATTTGCTTATCCTATTTGTCAACTGCTTGTTTAGAAGAGGAATTAGTAAATGCTTAGAAAAAAGGCCCATAATAATAATAATAATAATAATAATAATAATAATAATAACGTTTGTTTGCCTTTTCCTCTACCAACTTACAAGCAACCCCTTAAAACATTAGTTTTGTTTCACCATTCCAAAAGATTATTTATCTCGACTACTTGAAGAATACGAAAGGCTATTGTTCACATCTGTTCGTCAGCTTCGGCATGCTCTTTGTTAATTATTTCTAAGATGTTATATCAGTAATGACTACTGGGAATTTATTGAAACTAAGTTGTTCAATGTGATGATCTGATATGCAATATACATGTTCCATAATTCTAGTTTGCTTTGTACAAAGGTATGAACCTTTTCCCGATTTACAAAATTGAGTTTTATAACTTTTTTGAACCTACGCAGGTATCTCAATAATCAATAGTTACAGAGAATCAAAACTTCACACATCTCCGTGATGATCTAACATGCAAAGTAAGAGTCTGCAAGTCTGACTTTAAATTCATTCTTCCTTTAGCTAAGAAATACTGGTTTAGCTTTGGTACTCGAGTACTATTTGGTATGTAAGCAAGAACTTCATTTATCACTTTTAAAAATGAAATGAAACTTCAAACACTTATTTACTCTAATGATCCGACATGCAGTGCACATGCTCCAAGAATCTCCATCTAATTCATTGTGCCGCTATATTGACTTAGAACTTATGGTTAAGTTCATGTATGTAAGCAGGTATCTTATTTAGCATCAGAAGATGGGAAAATTCTATAACTGAATCATACGTCTTACACAATTGTTGGTCCTTTTGTACTTGTTTATGTCATTTATTCATTCAGTTAGCTTTCATTAGTGACATAGCACATGAATAGCTGATCTTTTCTGGCACTATCAAACTTGATATTTGCCTTTTTTCATCGAGTTGCATATAAATAGTCGTGAAATTAGAACAGAAGTCAGTATATTAGTAACCAAATAAGTGAATCATTCCTTTTAAAATCTCTGTTTTGAAATGTAAGATCAGAAGACAGGAAACAAAGCTTTTAATGGGGCCTAACTATTTAACTAACTATCTTGCTTAATTAACAATATTATGTATTCATGCACTTGCAGCCTATCTTATGTAGAACTAGGCATGTGCGTTTGAATTTCCAACGAAGATTGGTGTTGACCACTGCTTTTCGTGGCCATTCCTCTCCCACTGGTCTTTTAGACTGGAACATTTCACTGCTAGGCTTGAGAAAAGAAATTTTAAAATGGGAAACGATTTCAATAGGAAATACCACCAAAAGCTCTTGAAACTGAACCCTACTGCAGTGTATATATGGATGTGTACATTATTTAAACTATTCTCAAAATATAAAGACATACTATAATGTATTAGTTTTGTAAAGTAGAAGAAAGAAACAAACAATCATCTGAGCGTCGCCTTGGAACTGTCATTGACAAAATCACCACTAGGGTATAAACTTGTTAGTACATACAGGAAAGTGATAAGGTGTACAAGTCGTGTGTTAATTAAACACTATATATTAAATCTGTCGCTTAACGTATTTCCGGCAGATCATGGAGCATGGCTTCCACGAGGATGTTCATTTGGGCAAGTGCTAACACATATATCACTTGTGAGGTGTACGTCAATGTGTACCGAACTGAAGCAGTCTTCGGCATGCATTGATCATTTACTCAGTTTTAACATATTTTTTCATGGACATCTGCAAGGATATGTGTATACTCATTTCAAAAATTATTGATTTCAACATTGTTAACAGTAACAGCCTTCATATTGATCAACATATGAGTGTATTTCTTTAAAGTATACATCCCTATTTTGTAAGAATATATATTTAAAATAATCTAAAATAAATGCTTGATGACAATGCTTTGTATGCCGGAAGATATATTTGAACATGTACCATTGTAAACTATGAAAACATTACTTAGAAACAAACAGTATTTCAAAATTAGCAGTGAAAAGTGTTAGTCCAAACCGCAAACATTCAAGAAGATTAAGTCATCCAAACCGGTGTACACTTGTTATCCAAACCGTAACATTCATGTTTTTACTACGCAATACGTTTTGTGTCCTTTTGAATCTTAGGTGTTTTGTACATATCACAGTTAATGCATACTTATACTAGAGATTATCCTAAAGTATATTTACATCCATTTAGTCCAAATATTTCAATTTAACAGGTAATAAAAATGAAATTTTGGAAGATCTGACCGATAACTGGACAATTTCCATGAGTTAATAGAATTTATATATATATGCTAAATATGATTGCGACCGCCTGGACATGGGATTTCTGAAACCCTGCCGCCATATCAGTCCGGCGATTACTTCTTTAGACATTACCGCGATTACTGAACAAAGTTTGGTAACGAAACATAGTAAGGCGTAGTAAATATCTCCAAGAACGTACATGAAGTTCCATTGTCTTTTGTTTGAGCAGCCATATTGGACAGATCCAAACACACGGCTACCGGTGTAGTTACCATACAGTGATATTGGTTTGTTCCGGGGTTTTTGATTGGGTATACTTTTCATTTAAATTAGGAAGCGCGAATGTTAGCGTCTCTATAGTTCTTTGTTGTTGAACGTGTCACAATGACATTTTGAAATACCCGCCTACCCCTGTTCAATGTCCATTAAATTTGTGTTCAGTGTTTGAACCTTAATGTTTATATGTCTTCTCATTCGTTTTTGTTACCCCTTTTCATCTGTGTTGTGTTTGTATGTATTATTTGTGCTTTAGCCTGAATTGTCTTTAATTTATAGTCCTGTGGCTCAAATTAATATTATTTGGTGCATGTATTTGTATGTAACTTTTTGTATTTTGCATTGCATCATTGTATTATTGTATTGTAGTTCTGAGATACTTGAATATCGTGTGCTAGAGAAATTTAAAAGATGAAAGAGACACTCATTGATATTTCAGTTAATACTAGATTATTGTCGTATTTCATATAGCTGAATAATTGAAAGCATTTGACTCAAGTAAAAAAAGGACACTTATTGATGAGTCGTTGATAATGGATCATAGTTATAGCCAGTTTTTGACAATTCAGTGTGATTTTGTTTAATGTGTGTTATAAAAAAATAAAAAATATAATAATGATAATGATTAATTGAAAAGACAGTGTTTGCCAATTCAGGGAGTAATAGTTTAATGTTTTAAAAGAGTGGAGTGATATAATAATGATAATAATTAATTGAACTGCAGTATAGTGTCTGTTGAGGCACATTTTGATTATTGACCCTTATGACTTGATTGTATTTTGAAGCATTTTGATGTTGTAATGCACAAAAGTTCAAAAGTATATATGTTATGCTGATGGAGAAATATTGCATGTAATCGTTCCATGGTGAACTACTGTTGTTGTTACGGGTATTTCAGTTTTCAATTCCGGCTGCCTCAATTCCATCATCTATATGAGAAAGACCCTGCTCATTCATGACTTTATCATCTATTTTTGGACCCTTTTTCCGATTGGTAGGCATTACCAACACAACATATCAGTTTGCAATTTGACCTTCAAACGTGGGTCAAACTATCTGTCAATTTGTAGCAAATGTTTACTACACGTTACGTAAAAGTAGATCCACATACAAATATAATAAAAAATGTTCAACACACCAAAGTTATTATTCTATACACTGTACGAGGGTTGTCCCAGAAAATCGGGCACTTTTTTAAAATTATTTCTAAGCGACGCATGAAATAATCATTTTAACTGATGGTGTTTCAATGTATACACGACAGGACAATATAGTTTAGAATTAAATACCTCTCATATTATTTGAGTATTCTTTAAATAATGGACGGCAGTCAGTGCTAGTAGGCTCACGCTAATTTTTTGATCCTACAAAAAGAAGTGGCTTCCATTTAAAATCATGTAACTTACCCGATATACATCTCATTGGTTTAAAATTTATATCGACATTAATTGCAATGAGTGGCACGTAATTATGTTGCGTTTCAAGTCTTTGAAATCACTTGCTTTAAAATGGTGATGTAAATTTTAAAGTAACGGTCGCGCGCACTTTCAGAAATTACGACGTCAGAAAAGTTTGCGGCGCAGGAAGTATTAATAAAATATTGTGTAGGTCGCAGTTTGACTCCTTCACAAACAAAACGGGAAGTGGAAAATTCTGCAAGTCAGGCAAATATAAGAAGGACATTTCTCTTCACGTGGTACAAACGTTTGAAGGAAAGTTGGGCGAGTGATTCAAAGAGAGGGCGACAAAATGCTTTTAAAACTTTCTGCACCGCGAACTTATCAGATGTAGTCATTTCTGAAAGTGCGTGCGACCGTGACTTTCAGAGTTACATCACTATTTTAACTTAAGTGACGCCAAAGACTTGAAACGCAAAACAATTATGAGCCACACGTTACCATTAACGAGGATATAAATTTTAATCATGTGAGATGTATATTGGGAAAGTTACATGAATTTGAAAAGGAAGCCGCTTCTTTTTGTAGGAGGAAAACTGAGTGTGCGCCGACTAGCACTGACTGACGTCCATTATTTAAAACATACTCGAATAATATGACAGATACTTAATTTTAAACTTTATAGTCCTAGAGGGTATACACTGAAATAAAACCAGTTGAAATAATTATTTGATACGTGGCTTATTTTCGAAATAATCAACAAAGCCCACGAATTTCTGGGACAACCCTCGTATTATACAAATTCCGGACTCTACGGTCATTTTTTCAAAAGACCCGAAAAGGCCTATAAAACTTCTAAGTTTGATTTAACCATACTTATTGAAGTTATTAGTCCATATTCATCCAACTTAATATCCTTTTTTTGAAATAATAGTTCTATTAAACTACTACAGAAAAGTTTTCAAAATGCCATTGTAACACGTTTAACAACCAAGAACTATAATGACGCTAAAATTCGCGTTCCTTATTTAAATGTACCCAATCAAAACCCCCGGAACAAACCAATATAAGCACCAATGAAAACGAAAGATATAAACGGTGGTTACCGGCTACTAATAGGAAATACTCAACAAGCCGGGCTGAAGCTGGGTGTGCTTGAATTAAATATTTTAATCGAATTAAAATAAACCCTTCAAATAGTAAGGCTTAACTTAAAAGACATACAGTATGGTTGATTCAGACATATTTTGTATAAAGAAATGTATTTTGTTCATGTCGTATATGTATTTCGAAGATATTGCAATTTACACTTAATTTATAACATTACAAGCGAATTATCTCCCTTTAAGCACACATTATTTTATTTTGAAAACAGAAGATAGAATTAAATGTTTCATTTAAACTTGTTTAACACACTCTAGCAATCATGTAACATACAAAGTGCATACGGTACATTTTAGAGAAATTTAATTGGTAAGAAAATGGAAAATAGCATAATTTGAGGCAACTATGTTGAAATCAAGACGGCCGCCAAAATAATTATGATAAAAATGAAACCAATGGATTTTGAGAGGTTGAGTATTAGCTTTAAAAAATCACAACTTCGTAAAAAATAGCACAAAAAATCAAAAACTCTTATTTTCGGACAATTCGGCACAGACTGTTAACGTTGATTATGTCAGCCTTCTTAATGGCCTGATCACAAAATGTCTAATTAGTATTAGAATTTACTCAAGTACTGTAAGATGTCTTTTACATGATTTTATTCAATGTTGTGATGTCGACTACTGATTGCAAGAAAGATACAATTATTGAATTTTTCTCTATCAGGTGATGTCATGAAACTTCAATTGAGTTCACCCGATAGTAGATCAAGCATCGCCTTATGCTTGAAAGCACACGATCAGCCAATGTAACACATTTAATGTAACTGAAATAACTTTCAGTCCAGCTCTTTACCATAAATTCGTTGCATTAGTTACTGATGAGGTCGCTTCTGCATTATAAACTATGAGCAAGTGAAAAATGAATTATCTCGCAACTGTACAATCACATTTGTAAGAGAGAGAGATACCTTGTTTTTAGTGATAAAAACAACAAAATAATTAAACCCTCAATGTCTAAGTCCATAAATTCTGTCTAAGTCCATAAATTCTCTCTGATTCAGGTATTGAAATAATAAACATATACGTCAATATCATTTGAGAAGGTGTTTTGTCTGTTAGTTACGTTGATGCGTTTATACATTGTACAAATATAACAAGAGGGCCAAGATGGCCCTAGGTCGCTCACCTGAGAAACACACCATAACAGTGTTGTAAACATGTTTGACCTAGTGATTTCATGGCAAAAAATATTCTGACCAATTATCATTAAAATTGGAGCAAAAAACTTGAGTATAAATAAGTATTTTCTTTGATTCGACCTATGACCTAATTTTTGACCCCAGAGTACGAGGCCCATATTCGAACTTGACCTAGATGTCATCAAGACTATCATTCTGACCAAATTTCATGAAAATCAATTGAAAAATACAGCCTCTATCGCATACACAATGTTTTTCTTTGATTTGACCTAGTGACCTACTTTTTGACCCAAGATGATCCATTTTCAAACTCGGCCTAGATTTCATTAAGGTTATCATTTTGGATTTAATTTCAGGAAGATCAATTGAAAAATACAGCCTCTATCGCATATACAAGCTTTTCCTTTGATTTGACCTAGTTTGACCTACTTTTTGACCCCAGAGGACCCATATTCGAACTTGACCTAGATTTCATCAAGGCAATCATTCTGACCAAAATTCATGAAGATTAATTGAAAAATACAGCCTCTATCGCATACACAAGGTTTTTCTTTGATTTGACCTAGTGACCTAGTTTTTGACCCCAGATGACCCGTTTTCATACTCGACCTAGATGTCATCAAGGTTATCATTCTGACCAAAATTCATGAAGATTAATGGAAAAATACAGCCAATATCGCATACACAAGGTTTTTCTTTGATTTGACCTAGTGACCTAGTTTTTGATCCTAGATAACCCATTTTCAAACTTAGCCTAGATTTTATCAAGGTTATCATTCTGACCAAAATTCATGAAGATTAACTGAAAAATACAGCCTCTATCGCATACACAAGGTTTTTATTTTATTTGACCTAGTGACCTAGTTTTTGAACCCAGATGACCCATTTTCAAACTCGTCCTAGATTTTATCATGGCTATCATTCTGACCAAAAGTCATGAAGATTAATGGAAAAATACAGCCTCTATCGCATACACAAGGTTTTTCTTTGATTTGACCTAGTGACCTCGTTTTTGACCCCAGATGACCTACTTTCAAACTCGGCCTAGATTTTATCAAGGTAATCATTCTGACCAATTTTCATGAAGATCAGCTGAAAAATACAGCCTCTATCGCATACACAAGCTAAATGTTGACAGACAGACGACAGACGACAGACAGACGACAGACGCCGGACATCGAGCGATCAGAAAAACTCACCTGAGCATTGCTCATAAAAATGAACATTGATCCGTGCTATCGATTTAGATTTGAAAATTAATTAAATATTTGACGAAAAGAGTAAGAATTGATCCGCAAATTTTATGTGAAATATACGTTGGGAATATATCATGAAAAATATCTACAATCAAGGACGTCTAGGGAAATGAGGAAAATGAAAATCAATTTATTATATCATTGGAATCACCTGCATACGTTGAAAAGGTATATTGCGTTATGCATTAGAAGGCGCAAAGAATTATGTTTGTATTAGTACTTGCACGCTTGAATTGGAGCCTGATAGTGATCCGTTGAAACCACGACGACGATACAGAACGACGGACCATGAATATGGCGTGTTGTGGAAATTCACCTTTTGCTGACATCATTCACAGGTAGGATTTTTTTTATTAATCTTATTAAAGGTATATTAGATCCAAATTTCATAACAATATTACATTTAAGAAATGAAATGAATTTTGTCGTAATGCGGAATGAACGACGACCAAATTTTGTTTTCTTTATTTTCCTTTTTTTAGTAAGTTTTTACTTTTTTCAAGACTTACTATTGATTTATTGTATAAAAGTGGAATGTTTTCATTTGATAAGCAATTTCTTGCTGTTCAAAGTGAATTTACTTCTGAAACAGAAGGGGTGTGAGTTAGACGTTTTTAATACTGAGTTACATCTGGTAAAAGTTCTTTATTTTGCCCTTACACTTCTGTTCCAAGGTTATTTTTTTAATGAAGTGAGCAAGATTCAAAACAGACCCGCAGGATTCGACCTTTATTTTTAGCTCGACTATGAATAGAATAGTCGAGCTATTGGACTCGCTCATGCGTCGGCGTCTGCGTCGACGTCGGCGTCGGCGTCGGCGTCCCGATTTGGTTAAGGTTTTGTATGTAAGCTGGTATCTCAGTAACCACTTGTGGGAATGTATTGAAACTTCACACACTTATTTACTGTGATAAACTGACTTACATTGCACAGGTTCCATAACTCTATTTTGTTTTTTTACAAAATTATGCCCCTTTTTCAACTTAGAGAGTGAGGTTGGGTGCGCACCATAAACCGGTTTAAACTCCCCAGTGGTGTTTTTGCCACTGACCGTTCCAAGGCGGTGCCCCACTGTGTTCCTTTGTTTGTTCGTTTTGTCCTTTTGTGTGGGCTTTGTGTGTGTGTGTGTTCCTTTGTTTGTTCGTTTTGTCCTATTGTGTTGGCTGTGTTGGCTGTGTGTGTGTGTGTGGTGCACGCGTCTGCGTGCTGTGGTTTCGTTTTGGGGAGGCTGCGTTTTTGGTGCGTGGCATTCCCTGTTTGATATTTGTCTTTGTTTGTTTAGAATTTTTTGGTTAAGGTTTGGAAATGGAATTGAAACTTCACACACCTGTTCACTGTCACAATCTGACATGCACAAAGCAGGTCCCATAACTTTATTTTGCTTTTTTACAAAATTATGCCCCTTTTTCAACATAGAATTTTTTGGTAAAGTTTTTGTATGTAAGCTGGTATCTCAGTATCCACTAATGGGAAAGGATTGAAACTTCACACACTAGTTCACTGTCATGATATGACATGCAGTGCAAAGGGTCAATAACTCAACTTCGCATTTTACAAAATTATGCTCCTTTTTCAACTTAGGAGTTTTGGGTTAAATTCTTATATGTAACCTGGTATCTCAGTACCCACTAATGGGAATGGATTGAAACTTCATACACTTGTCCACTGTCATGAGCTAATAAGCACTATGCAGGTTCCATAACCATATTTTACTTTTTTACTAAATTATGCCCCTTTTTCGACTTTCGTATTCATTCAAGCGACAAGGCTGTTGAATAGTCGAGCGTTGCTGTCCTCTGACAGCTCTTGTTTCATATTGGAGTTAGAATTCTGTCTCATTAAACCGTTTACTTGAGGCAACCTAGAAAAAATAATACTGACCATTTATTTTTTTTATTATTGTTAACCAATAGTTTGGGGTTCTTGCATCAAAATTAGTGGTATGATAAATTCTTTGCAAGCGTTTTGGGCAGTGGTCATCACTTTGAAATTAGTCTCTGCTTGAGCTTGATGAAATAGCATATATTATTCAAAACTTATATAAAATGTACGATAAAAGTTGTTTAAAATTTGCAACACAATTCAAAACACAGTCAACTTTAAGAATATACCTAGCAATAACATTTTCTTAAACATTACTGTTAGGAATCCAGTACCTTGATTAGATATATAATTTCAAATAAATCAATGTTAATTATTTGAAAAACTTAATCAACGATTAGTGAATGTTGGTAGAATAATATTCAGTATCGGGTATGTTTTGCCGATCATTATATAGGTAATTGTCCTTTTTATGAAGAAAATCGACCCTGGATCGATCTCTGTACGGTATCATGCGATGTAGTCCAAACAATTTATACTTTGCAAATAAATATTATAGAGTTCCTATTAAAGCATCTGATGGTTTGCTTTACAAACTAAGATAAAAAACACCAATTCATACCTGAAAATAGGTGATGAACTTCAATGTCAGAAACACGTCTGAACTGTGCAAAGCCAAGCTGAAGAGTGACTTGGTTACAATAATCAGTTGTTCTGGAGGTGACGTCACTCGAGTGTAGAGCACTGACACAACACTGCCCCCAATTTTATGAAGTTCTTCCTCTCCGTTGTAAAAGGCCTTGTCAAACAGCTGATTTATAAGTCATGTACCAACTTTAGAAATCGCCCTTTTCGGGAGAAAATTGATTCTGAGACTTATAAATTGGACAATTTCCATATCCAGATGGAAAACTAACCAAAAAACTATAGCTCAAAATCTAGGTAACCTTAACCTGTACTATACAGAAACAAGTTTATCCCTTTACAGGTATCAAATGAATAAGTTTATTCATATATCATTAAATATTCCCACATGTGTTGGAATTTATTAAATGATCATACACAAAAATCCCAAAAACTAAATGGAATATAAAACCTATAGTGTAACTGTTTTATACATAGACTATAATGAAGTACATTTAATCAGATTGGAAACTAGTTAAAGCACTTAAGCATGAATTCCAAGTAAATATGGAATAACATCTTCAGTCCATGATGATAACTTTAACCTACAGCTTTAGTTAAAGCTAACAGAAAAATGCAAGTGAGCTGAATTAAAAATGTCATGTACCAACAGACAACACAAATTTTTGAAGCTCTGTCTATAGGAATAAGGGTTACGACAGAGTTCTATATATATTGTAAACAATTTAAGGCATAAACAAGAATTGAAAAGGATACTTCCAAAGGTAATAGAATGGTATCTTTTATATTGCGCCATAACGAAAGAGTTCATAAATCCGCTAAAAGACAAATATGTTAACTAGGGACTGTTATGAATAAGTCCAATTCCCACTATATGTTGGAACTGATTAAGGATACACCTTGAATCCCCTAGGTATGAAATGATAATGTTTTATTATTACATCTATAGACTGAGTTCCATATAGCAGCTAGCAAAAACTACTGATCTAATTTCCAAATTGAACTTTTAACGACAGGTTACCAAAGCTTCGATCTGGGGTATAGACGAGTAAGGTACATTGTAAGAACTTAGTGTTTCCTGATTGGAAGAACAGAGCCTTTTGGTCACAAGTTTGTTCATTTGTTTGGATGCTCGGTTCATTTACAAGGTTCAAAACCTGTGTTTTATGACAGTGGAATATTTAACTCTCCTATATCTACTCTCTTCCTGGTGAGTGGTAAATACAGTAGTTTTGCAAGATGGCTTAGAAAAATATTTTCTATGAACATGTTTTATCAGACTGAATATTTTTACTGGAGCAAGTTTATTGAAATACTGTATTTAGTATGAAACTGAATTTGTGAAGTAATAGCAACAGACAACATATGGCATAATTATGAAATGCTAAAATGATATTATTACGAAACATTTTACAAAATGATACTAGAGGCAATGAATAAATAATGTATGCTCTTTAATACATCCCTTGAATATACGACAAACAGTACAGCATGGAGTAACTTTATATATGTTTATCTTAGGGTTAGGATTAATGAATAAATGAATGTATGAATGATCTTATGTACATCTATACAAAATATTTTCAATTTATTTTCAAAGGTCCTAATTGGACGCTTCAGTTCACAAGTGGTGTACTATAATATAAAGCTTAGTTAATGCTACTGCTCTATCCCCCACTAAAAATATTTTATTAAAGAACAGCAGATGTTGGGGATGGGAGTATTAATCATATATTCCGCTGTCATTTCCATATTGAATGGAACACAAACAGCAGTGAATCAGCTTGACTTTTGCGTGGTTTAGATTGCAATACCGCTAGTATTTTTGTTCCTTTAATCATTTAGGAATGTAAGAAATGTATCCATTTTGCACTTAGTTGTCAGTTGCCTGTAACATTGGGAGTTTACAAGTTTTATAAGACAGATAAATCATCCAATATATTACTTTCAATGTTTAAAGCAGCAGTGTCAATTTTCGGTCATAAACAAAACCAAAAAATGTGATTGTTAATCATTCTGCATAAGGAATAGACAAGGTAAGACATTTTATTTTCAGACTTACCGTGTCCGGAGATGTTCAGCTTTCCATTCAAATGGAAATACCAAAAGACCTTCCGGTAATTTGAATAAGTCACTATAAAATATCATTACCTCTTATAGTTTTTGTTTTATGTTTCAACTACAAATTTCAATTATTGGTTGCCCATTTAGATTGGTACATATAACTCCCAAGTTTATTCATGAACTGTCCCCACTGATATCTTTGTTTAAGGAAACTGATATTTTCGACTGTTCCATTATTATATGGAACTACTCCATCACATAGTAATTCAGAACTACCCTGTGTTTATCATATGTGCCATGATGATCTCATTCAGGGCTTATGACTGGTGGGAAGACTATATTAATGGCAGCTATATATTATAACATATTAAACAATCTATACAACAGCACTACTTTCTTCCCCTACAAAAATTCTTAAAGGCAAAAACTTGAAAATGAACTTAAAGAGAATTCCTATGGTTTTTTTCCTTTCATAGAATTTTTTTAAATTCACATATATGATAGGAAAATTTGAGCTGAAAACAATGAACAAATAAAAACAATAGGTCACCAGGCTTGTTTTTATGAAAAATTGTTTTGAACACACCCACTGTTGCTGAAACTGCCAGCGATTTTTCAACATTTTCATAATTTTCTGCTTTTTTATAAATACCAACCAAAATATACATCAAGACAGCACAATACAGTTTTTTCTTTTTACAGATTTTATTATATACTTATTTGATATCATAGTCATATTTGTAATACTCTATCCTTACAATAATGGGTACAAATGAAAAAGAAATGTTGTTTCGTATTTACTTTTGTGAACTTTTTTCAATGAAAAATACCCATAATGAAGAATATTTTTTTAAATTTTGAAAAAACTCTTTCATAGATTTTTTTCATGTTTTTCTTGTGTATAGATAATTGTATTGTGAGCATAAAAATGGCTAAAATGTATGGGTCACCAGGCTAAATTTTATGTTAAGGCCGCTAGAATACAACACCTGTTCGGACGTAAATGGCGCGAATCTGGCCAAATTAATTACATGTATGTCTGCGAAAAGTTAAAAAAAAAATTTAAAAATGCTTAATTCTTCCTATAAATGAATACTAAATAATCTGAAAGGTGATATTGTCTTATCAGTACTAAGTCAATTATTTTACTTTATATGAACAACACTGTCTTTGTATTAAAATGCGATGTGAAAACACAACCACAAAAATAGCAAGATACCTGTCGGGCATGATACTTGTCAATACAACATAAACCAGTATCAACATTTGATTACTGATAAAACTTATCAAAAATGTTATTTCATTCAAGATTCATCATATTTAAGATTGTCTGTAACATGTTTCAACAAATGTTGACTTCAGTTCAGTTTTCCATAGAAAGTGTCGGCTGCGCAGAAAGATGCGCATAAAAAACTATAGGAATTCCCTTTAAGTACTTTAACCTTTGTCTAAATAAAGTAAAACAAAATATATTTGAAAAGTTAACTTAAATGCCACAGGCATTGATAAAAGCAATAATTTTGAAGTTAAATTTCTGTCAATGTTGCATATATTTATCAGAAACATTATCTCCATTGGTAAATTTGTTACAAAATGTTAATATAGAACTTTTCCACTAGGATATGGAATTTGTTCCTGAGTGACATGTATGGAATCTACTTAAATGCAGTATCAGATCTCTTTCACAGGTATAGAAATCAGTTCCAAGTTCTGGGAATAATCTGATGCATTATGAATTTATTTCCAAATGCTGGTCAGGTTTCAGGTTTCCTTCTTCCGGGTATGGAAAATGTTCTAATATAATGGAGAATGCTTACAAGAAATTTTGTCTCCCTACTTGCACGATGATCCATATATCACCGCCCCTGATGGATCTCATTAAGCATTCCTATTCCAAAATAATTAGAATTGTTCTAAAATTTCTTTTGTGATCCTGTTCCATATCAGATGAAATCTATTGGACCTTATTCAGGATTTATTCCAAGTAATTGGAATTGTGCTGAAATTTACTTCTGTGCTCCTATTCCGAATCTATATGTTATTATTCAGGATCTAATCCAAAATGATTGGAATTGTCCTGACTTGTTATTTTGAGATTAGATCGCATTCAGGATTCGGCAATTACAATGAATAGAATGTCAGAAACAGTGACAAGTGGGTAAGGAATCCATTCCCCGTTGATATGGGCTTGTTCCTTATGTGTATGGAAGCTGTTCTATGCATGTATATTGGAACCATTTCCTAAAAGTTAGGCAATATGTTCCAAAACTACCCGATCATATAAATGTCCATAATAGAACAACATCACGGACAGGCATCTTGTTGTCCAGTCAAGCATTCATTTAGGAACTTACATGTAACTGTAGCTTTCAGAGTCACTCAATCCTAAGGGTACTTACATCCAACTGAACAATGTTGAATGGCATGAATCCCAACAGAATGTTTTTCCTTCTGAAAGATTGACAGAACAACAAAGCTTCAAACCCCAAGTGTACTGCCACATGTACACTTGAGTTTAAAGAATACACCTACTACTAGTATGCAAATTTTCCAAAAAAAAAAAAAAAAAATATATATGGAAAAATTACATACAGTTACCCTTTTCCCACATTTGTTGGAATACAAGTATGGACTAAAAAGTTTCCAAGAAAAAATGGAAAGCTAATTTCAGATACAAGTATGGACTGAAAAAGTTTCCATGAATCAATGGAAAGCCAATTTCAGTAGAATGAATAGTGGAAGAAATGTAGGTAAATTATGCAAAATAGAAGGGATTAAGGCTGAAGTATAAAGAATAATAGATGCTAACAAGATTTAGATTTGATGTTCATAAAGTTTGTATTCAACTCTCATAAGGGTGTCACACAAGGTGTTTTTTATTAGATATGAATCTATTCATGATAGATGCTAACTAAATATAATAGATTCGATGTAAAGGTATTACTTTGTAACTTTTTATATTTACATTCCTATTGGTGTCAAACAAGGTGTTGTTATGAGATATGTATCTATTACTCCCCCCTCCACACTATAACAATGAACCTCTTATTTTCAAATAAATAACCAAAACAAATCTTCACATGTAAAATTATGCCTAAGACATTGGAAATGGATTTTAATAAAAAGACATTATATCACATTGCATCTAATACATATAAAACATTAGACAGAAATAATTGAAGATAGTAAATAGAATTAATATTCAATTTAAAGTTCATTCCAGTATTCAGTTGAAGGAGCAATCCATGAATTACTGATTTTAGGGCATGCATATTGTTAACTGGAAAGCCAACCAAGATGTATGGATTTATATGCTTATAATTTTCCTTAAAAATGAATATAATGAATAAAGAATCTATTGCCACCGGATATTTCTGATATAAAACACTTGGAACATTGCGCCTAGTATGTACTGCATCCTGGTCATTTAAAATGAACATTACCACTGCACATAAAACAAGTGTAAATATGAGAAAATAGATTACACATGATAAATTGTGCCTAGTTTGTAGATTTACCACATTGTCTTTAAAAATGGACAGTACTACCACTGCACCTAAAACAAGTGTAGGTATGTAAAACAGAAATATCCTAGATTCATTCCTTGACTTAAGGAATACACAAGCAAGGTTGTGCTTAGCCATTTCATGTAGCAATAAAAGTAGCAATCAAGAAAAAATATCTTTTCCACACATAATTCACTAGAGTATTATTACCCAAAAATGGAGCAGACATGTGCCACCTTCCTATATAGACATCACAAAAAGAAAAAGCCAGAAAGGCCCTTGACATTTTTTATATACACATGAATGCCCGAAAAACATGCTAAAAATTGCAACAACTTGCCGAAAACATGCCGTTACAACATCCTCAGGCCTAAATACTTTTTTTATATTCACATGAATGTCCGAAAAACATGCTACACAAAATTTGCGAAAAATATATGGAAAATATATCCTAATTACTCTTTTGAACATGCTACCTGGATAGAAATAGCTAAAAGGATTAGACATTGTTTTATTATCTCAGCATGTATGTCTGAAAACATGCTACATATACCCAAAGGGCCTGGACATTTTTTCATTATCCCAACATGAATGTCCGCAAAACATGCCACATATGCTAAAAAGGCCTAGACTTTTTTTTATTTCACAGCATGATAGCCTGCAAACATGCTACATATATCTAAAAGGCCTAGACATTTCTTTATAAACGCATGAATGTCTGAAAAAATGCTAATTAAAAAAAAAAACGCGAGAAAATGACAGGAAAAAATTGTCAATTTTTAAAATGAAAAACATAACCATTTAAATTGCCGTTGCAAGCCGCATCGCAGCGCAATTAAAGCATCTGGATGGTTTGCTTTACAAACTAAGATAAAAAACACCAATTCATACCTGAAAATAGGTGATGAACTTCGATGTCACGAACACGTCTGAACTGTGCAAAGCCAAGCTGAAGAGTGACTTGTTTACAATAATCAGCTGTTCCGGAGGTGACGTCACTCGAGTGTAGAGCACGGACAAAACACTATTTGTGAAATTTCGTTATTTTGTTCTGTCGCAGCGACACAATGACAAGTCGTAGGCAGGACTGTATGGATGGATTAATTCTACGTTCATCTGGACTATGAACGACTCTTTTAAGTACAACAGGTGGGTTAACAATTTCACATCTTAAGAAACGTGAGAGTTCATGGAAAATACAAAGACTTGTCATTAAGTTGTGATCAGCTTGCAGAACTTTACGATTATAATGTCTTCTGGTTCATTGCATAGTCAGTTATAATAGTTGAGCTAATGGTTGTGATGTTATGTTGGGCGAGTTTGGCGACTTTCCCTGAAGCGATTTGTATTCATGTATCGTCTTTACAACGGTTAGCTCTAGAGGCAGTATTGATGCTATTGGTAGTAATAAAGTATCATATACCAAACCCTAAATTGTTCGCTCCAGTTTACTACCTATAGTCATATTGAATACTGCATTTATGAGTAACGCTTCCAAATCCCAGGAATTTCTTTGGAGTGATTGGTATTAAGCCTAGATGTGTATGACATTGCATGTTCTGTTTGGATTTAGCTCAGTAGTCTTTCCTTTAGGAAGTAAGTTACCTTGTTACCATGTTACCATGGTAAATCGCAGCATTTTTCTAGTATTGAATTTCGTGTAATTTAATGTTTAACTGCTACAATCTTAATTTCATTTATCTCTATCCTTTCATGTGTAATTTTTATCCAGGTTTGAGTTTGAAGTAAATGAACCCCCTCCCAAATTCATTTATATTCAAAGAAGAAAAAACTACGGATATTTAACACTTTTCAGAGTATTTTGGTTTCATTGTTATCCGTATAAGTCTGCGTAGTTGATAATTGCATCATAGTGTGCGCGTTAGCTTTCTAAAATGTGCTTAAAATGTATATGTCGCGGTGCTTATGTTTCAGTGGTAACGCTTTTTCTGTCATTTAAAAAAATATGTATGAAAACGGTGTTTTGGATTGCTTCAGTGCCATTTTGTTAAAGTACCCATTGCAACAGAGATTTTAAAACAGCTTATATCTTGCTTTTATCGTAAATTTTAGATCCAGTGACAGAGGAAGACGGAAGAAAACTATGGGACACTGGTGTAATAGGGAGTCACTCTTCTAAGTCGCTAAGTTTTGCTGTTTTTGTAACCGTAAAGGTTTTGGCTTTCCTTCGGGAAACGAACACCGGAAGTTAAATGCATCACAGTACATCCCTGATAACAGAAAATGTTCGAAAGGCATTAGTGTTCCATGGCAGAAATTATAAAAAAATCCATGGTGGTTTGACCCAACAAAATGTTGAACCAAAACTTATAAATTTGAAAATACAAATGAAAACAGGTGCACTGTAAGTCTTCTTGAACGATACCGAGTGTTAACTACCATTTGCCACTTAACGCTTCTTGCAACATACTCATTTCCAGCAAGTTGTAGGTATAAATGAACCAGGAAAGCACATGCAATCAATGTTTAAGCAGGCTGAAATTGATACACCAGAAATGCGGCAGTAAGGGACTATAAAGGCCCTCTTCAGCTCTTCTTCAAAGTGCGGGCAATGCACTGAAGCCACCACAGGAAACTTTTGTAATTTAGGAAAATTCTATAAAAAAAGTTGTTCTAAGAAAATTGAAGAACTACTACAAAAGTCGCCGCCCCAAAACAGGACTTAAGTACCTCCGACTTTTGCATGATAATGCACCCGCTCACAAGGCACGCATTGTGACCAAGTTTTTGGAGTCAGAGGTTACCGTCCTTCCACACCCTCCGTTTTCGCCAGACCTGGCCCCCCTGCGACTATTTTCTGTTTCCCAAACTTAAATATCATCTGTCTGGAAAGAGATACAAGTCGAGAAATGCCCTTGGATCTGCTGTTTATCAGTATCTGATGGGTGTTCCCATAGAAGAGTATGAACAATGCTTCCAAAAGAGGATTGACCGGCTCAAAAGGTGTATTCAGGCTGACGGAGAGTATTTTGAAGGGCAGAGCAAGTTAAAATGATCAGAACATTTGCAGTATAGGAGAACCGATGCAAGTGACATTACTTTTGGAACACCCCTCGTATAAAGCGAGGCATTGTGAAATGAAATTAGCTGGCGTGCCTGGTTTTGCAATACATTGTAAATGTTATACTAGTAGTTTTCAATAAAATTGCAAAGCAGCTATTTTATTACAGTGATTAATTCGCTTTATATATATTGTCTTCCGTATAGTTATAGCTTGGTCGTATTTTGAGCACATTCTGCATTCAAACTCTGGTTAACTTGTATTCGGAAATTAATACAAGCATCACGTGGTATATAATGTTCGAGTTACTCCTATAGTATTCTAGCAACACATAGGTTAAAAATGGTTCCTAATTGCATCAATTTAGAGATTCAGATTTGTCTTAAAGTTTATAGATCTATGTCTTTTTTCTGTGTGAAATGATAGTGCACCAATTTACGAAATGTATTACTGCTTTTTTTCAAATAAAAATAGAAGTATTTGAAATTTGTGAAAGAGTGAAATAGAATGACATACTTTTTATTATAAGCTTGCCAAAACAATACTAGAATTGACCTGAAAGACTCGTTCTCATCCCATAAGCTTAAAAAAAACGGACCCGCCAAAACCCACATACGCTGTATTGTATGAGCGCTTAGGATGATATTTGCGTTATTTAATTTCACTCGGGCCTAAAATATGACGTCACGCAAATTTCGAAGTTCCGAACAGTAAAATGGGAGGAACTAACGTCGGCGATTTAGACTATTTTTAACTACTAGTATATTACAAAATAACAAATGAAATTTATCCCGAGAAGTTGCAAAATATTTAAAGATTGCTAATAACACTATGCAAATAGAATAATATTGTACGAAATCAATAGAAACTGGACGCAAACCATATATGAAATGATATTTCTTCGTGTCTCCGAGCAAAATGTAATGAAACTCGGGACGGCGAATCGGTCGTTTCCGTTAATGAAGCATGTGCATATAAAAAAGCAAGCACTTCGGTCAGTTATACCTCAAGGTAAATAAATGCGAT
The DNA here is from genome assembly GCF_021730395.1 of Mercenaria mercenaria. Classification (NCBI taxonomy): domain Eukaryota; kingdom Metazoa; phylum Mollusca; class Bivalvia; order Venerida; family Veneridae; genus Mercenaria; species Mercenaria mercenaria. The sequence goes on from NC_069374.1 coordinate 63,705,143, forward strand.
TATAAAATCATAAAAATGAGAGTTCGTACCTTGCATCATGAATTCTGATGTGTTAATCATACACACACACAATTGAAACAAGGACCGGGTGCCAAATGACAAAATATATAATATAAAAATGTGGAAAACCACAGGTCGCCAAACACGACAAAAGTGAAGATGTTGTAGGCTCGGTTTGATTGAGCCTGTTCATGAGCTATCGTCCACGCCCTCTAGCCCCGAGTTGAGCAAAACTCAACATGAACACATGATATAAGTACCAGAATGTAATTTAGAAACAACCGCAGATGTATTCATACGGCAGTGCACATTGAACAGTCAATGATGCACAGATTGCAATTCCATTAAAAGCGACGCACAACCAATTTTACACTAACACTGCATGAGAAAAATAGGTCTGCAGCATTTGAAAAAGAAAGGAAAATCATGTGTTTTAGCTCGACTATTAAAAGAATAGGTGGAGACATTGGACTCAAGTTTGTTTAATTCTGCCCTTTGTTTTAGGGCACAGCCGTTATTAGCCGCCGGTAGAAACCGGCGACTATATTTGATACGTTTTAGGATTTTGCAGCTGGTAGGAGAAGCTATTAAATTGTGACAATGAAAAAATGATATTGAAAAATATGGCAGTTAATGAAAGACTTACATAAAGGAATTAGGAGCTGCAAAATGCTTAAAGTTTTTTTATAATTTCAAAAGATAACTTTTGAGGAAAATAGGAAAAATGCATAAGAACTTATCCCTATACTCAGTATAAATAGTCCTACCACGTAATCTGAAACAGGTAAACATTCTCATTACACTGCAGAGAGAATGCCTTTACAATGGGGTTACAAACATATCAGATTAATAATCACAGTTACTCTATTACTTATCACTTGTTATTAGATAAACAATTAAACCCTCAACCTACACAGAATCAGTCTTTACAACATTCTACAGATAATTTCAGAAATGACCTCTAATAGTTCTTTGAACTCGAGTAAAAATCAAATGGAATTCTAAAATATTGCTGATTACATTAAAGAAAGAGGGAATATGATAGACGTTTTGTAAAAGGATACATTTTTTGAGTCGGCTAAAGGCTGAAAGCCTTTTGACGAGTCCTTGCTGTTCAGCGATTCTCTAAATGGACCGAATAACACGTGAAGGGATGTAGTTCCATTAGATTTCTCAAACTTCAAACAGTTCACTGCATGAATGAAGTTAAGTTGTGTCAATTCCCTTTGCTATGACCAATATACGATGTAATCTGTCATATTTATGACTTGTAATTGTGCAATACTCGAATGTAACTCATTAAGCATAAATGTGCATTTTAAGAATTGCGCAGGCTTTCAAAGCTTGGGTAACATCCAGCGAAAGACAAAAAATAGTTCCACAGGGCTCCAGATAAGATGCGTATTAGCGTAAATTACGTATAGAAATAATGCAAATACGCATGTCTAATAATTTCTAAGCGTATAAAAACGTATATAATATTACAGAAACGCACACAATGCTTTTCTAAAAACAAAATCTGAATCGTCTGGATGCGTTAGGTAACATAGCCGATCAGCCATAATTCTCCCACATTGAACATAAACACGCATCGTATGATTTCTATAAACTTTGCGTGGGTTGAATTTTGCAGTCAGTAAACGGATAAATTATCGGAAGAAGAAGCTCTTACTGGTTTGTTTAGTTACTACAGATATTAAAAATGATTTTAATTCTTATTTTTCGAGAAATAAACAAATCGGCGAAACATTAAATTGTATTTTCTTGTAGTTTTTGAAATCGAAAGTAGATCGTCTATGTTCGGCTGCTTTCACGAAACGAAACAACTTTTTTATGAAAAGATTTAAATAAGAGGTAATTTAACCGTAAACTTCAATGTCAGATACTGCCAATTGCTGCTAAATGTCTTCGTTTCATCACAATTTGTAAAATATATTGTTGAAACTGGAGAAAAGTGTAATCGTATCCGGATATAATATTTTGGGTAAATATCGAGCTGTGTTATGAAATTTTAAGAAAAAAACTAAAAACAAACTGAAACTGGTAGACTATACTGTCAGTACATCAATCATTAGCCGACTCAGGCCCTTCAGGCCTTTGATTTATTAAAAGTTATGTGCACGATGCGTTTGTTTGTAAAACAGACAATAAATTCATTCTAAAGCAAAATGCTGTCGATGTCAGAGGAAAAATGAATTACCACATACATTGTCTAAAGGAATCAGACGAAGTGTTGGGTAAATAAAAAATGTGTACTTTCATTAAAACAATTGAAACTTTATTAGACTTTTGTGTGTTATTTTAAAATTACTAGTTAATCTTTGCAATGTGTACTACATGTGGTATGTATATAAACACACTGGCTGGGAAACTCTAAACTTTGTCGATATGGAGTTTATGTATGTCATTAAATTTCGTGATTTTTTACGTTAATGTAAATACAGTTTCCCGGCGATTTGATGCTCTGCATCAAACTTTTACTTGTTTTATCTGGGGACCATATGCCGCTTTTCATGGAATTGCACTCTGTGCATCATTGAACGTTCCGTGTGTACCGTCGTATGAAATACATCTGCGGATGTCTCTGAATTACATTCTGGTACTTATAACATGTGTAAATGTTGAGTTCTGCTGAACCCGGGGCTAGATGACGTGGACGTTGCTTGCACTTAAACTGCCGTCCATAAACATGCTAAATCAAACCGAGCCTGCAACATTTTCGTTTATGTTGTGTTAGGCGACCTGTGGTTTTCCTCTTTTTTATTTCATCCATGCGTCCGCTACGGCGTCTCGATTTGGTTAAGTTTTTGTATGTAAGCTGGCATCTCAGTAACAACTTGTGGGAATGGATTGAAACTTTATGCACTTATTCACCGTCATAAACTGACTTACACTGCACAGGTCCCATAACTCTATATTGTATAATTTTGATTAAGGTTTTATATGTAAGCTGGTAGTTCAGTACCTACTAACGGAAATGGATTGAAAACATCACAAACTTACTTGTTCATTGTGATGATCTGTCATGCAGTACTCAGGTCCCATAACTCTACTTTGTATTTTTACAAAATTATGCCCTTTTTTTCTACTAAGCAGTTGTTGATTAAATTTTTGTATGTAAGCTTGTATCTCAGTACCCACTAATGGGAATGGGTTGAAATTGTCCATTGTCATGAGCTGATATGCATTGTACAGGTTGCATAACCCTTTTTGCAATTTTACAAAATTATGCCCCCTTTTTTGACTTTAATATTCATTCAATTGACAAGGCTGTTGAATAGTCGAGCGTTGCTGTCCTCCGACAGCTCTTGCTTTTACATTACGTTGCCTATTTTTATCTATTTTTGACTGAAAATGCAATACCATAGTGTATATCTGCGATACTTTTCTACTGCGATTTAGGAGTATACAAAGAGGACTTTACTACTTTCTAATTGTTTAAGATTTAAACTAACATTCTGTAATTACTTTTGGCACATTGTTTGATTTTCATTTGACTGATAATTTGTGGGGCGATTTTGGTTAAAGACATACGTTCCTCTTCAGGTTTTTTTTATTGCAGTTTCAAGTTCTGTAAAACGTTGCAGTTTATATTTCGAAACTTTAGACTTTTATAGGTTGATGTACTCACACCTCTTTACGTACAAGGTTGTTACTATACCTGTCCATTATTAACCTGTACTTGTCCATTCTTAAAGTATCCATTATTTTAAGAATGGACAGTTACAGGTTAATAATGGACAGGTCTGGTAAAATAATCATGTGTATAGAACGGTATCGGTACAATAACCTATATAATGGACAAAACTAACAAAGGATTACATCACAACCGTGTTTTAATAACTGTTTTACCACACTGTTTAAGTTAGGAGGCTTCTAATAATTATAGTATAGCCATGGTTCACTTTTCCGCTATGTCCTCCACCTTTGTAGTAAGTTTCCATAAAATCATTTCAAAACATAGAAATGCCTCCAATAAGTAAATCTAATAGAGAGAAAGAATTCCAGAAGTGAGTTAAAGCGAAATATATTTGTTCTGGAGTTATGTTTTTGGTAAAAGTTTTATTAAAAAATAAGGGAGCAAAATTTATAATACCACTCCTTTCATACCCTAAACAACAGTGTAATGCGTAACTTGAACAAGGAGATGATTAAGGAAGATATTACGCCAGTAAAATGATCTACGGAATATAATTGGCACTAAGAGACATGATGCTGCTGGCATTGCCAGGGAAGTGTTAAAAGTCAATATCATTCAATTTAGTTGTTACGTGACTTTATAAATGTTTAATATTAATTCGAATAATAAAATGACTTGAAGAAATTCATTGCAATAGAGTTTAGGCCAGATTATTTTTGTTTAAGGGAAAGACAATAGAGACACAAACAAATGAATAACATACAAATTATTTGTGTTCATTTTCAAGACAAAATACTTTCTCAGTAGAATAAATAAAAATTGAATGTCTATAACAGTTGCCCTTAAATATTGTTCTTACATACCTTTCATTAGGTTATTTTGTATTCCCTCCTATTTGGGATATCCGTGCTTTTGATGTTCTTTATAGCAGATACACGTTGCTAAAACAGATAATAGTTAAGGGTAGAGTTGTCGGAAGCACAAAGCTCTTAAACACAGCCTCAGAGCCACGCATTTGCAATGTAGGCCTACAACAAAAAAAGCTGTAACGGAAAAATATTGGAGATGGATTGCTTCAAAAATCTAACAAGTACATATTTATGCAAAGTATAGATAGAGGGATGTGGTGGGATGGGACTTGTAAGGGGTAGAAAGAGGGTGGAGAGGAGGCTAAAGGGGGAAAGTAGAACAAGGATGAATATATAAAGGGAACACAGTTACACTACAACGTAAACCACAATAGCGCAGACATTAATGTACCAAAGATAAACACAAAACCGCACTCAACTAAACTACTATCATAGATTATTAGATAAACAGACAAGTTAGATAGAACAAAACTGTAGGGCACCGCTTTAGACACACAGGCAAACAAATGCACACCTATAAGCAGTGAGAAACAATCGTGCGTCGGTCCAGGACTCCGGCAGCCAAATTAAAGAGGGCAACGAAAACTAACTCATAGTAAAAGTTGGGGGGGGGGGGGGGGGGGGGGGGGCCAAAAAGGGGAAGCGCAAATGCAAGGGGAAAGGATTGGAGCGATAGGGGAGTGAAGAGAAGGAGGGAAAAAACGCAAACACCAAACAAGACAACACAGGCAACAGAATATACAAGACAGACAGAAAAACAGTTGAAAATAGGGGCACGATCAGTAACATATAATAAGGAAGCTAGGGTTTTAAACGCGTATAGGTCATGCCAACCTTGCACGTACCCAATTTTTAACAAAAGTGTTTTTTTTTGTCTGAAATTTTCTTTTTCTTTAACAACCAAAATTCACTGCCATTATGAGTTTTCTTCTCTGAAAGATAGCATATACAGTGATTTTGTTATACCATCCGACAAAATGTTGAGCGTTTTAAAGGTCACTGTGCTCGATTTGCCAAGATCACATTGTTGTATGAAGTGATTGCGTATTCCCAGACTTTGCCATTGACTTACAAAATTCATAACAGATGCCTTATGTTTCAAATAGAAGCGAGCTGCGCTGTCATATTGATTCAATTAAATATCGATAATGGAAACGAAATCAATTAATTGTACAGGTAAAATGCAATGACTCATTTATCTGACGCTGATCAGCAGACAGCAAGTGAAAGGACGAGCAATTGCTGCAAATTTAGTTTAAGCGGGAACAATACTTGCAGACGTGAAAAAGATGGCAGTAATTGAATAACATTATTCATGCATACTTGTTTTGGAAAAAAACGTGGTTTTATTTTTCTATTAGCTTTGCTGATTGGTAAGAGTAGAAAACCACTTGTCGCCTAACACGACATAAAGAAAATGTTGAAACTCGGTTTGACTGAGCCCGTTCATAGTTGTTGGAAATATAAAATGAACGAGAATATCTTATTACAGATGAACGGTGCGTTTCTGAACGGGTTTTCACTCATGCGGATGCCCGTATAAAAGTTCCTAATTATGTTCAATACCATTTTATGTTGCAATATTGTACTTTAAACCATTTCAGTTTCCGTAACTTGTACGTAACAGTTTTATCGCCTCTTTTTTTCTATCATTTTAATAACGCCCGCTTCCTAAATGCAACATCCTTTAAAATACGACCATTCCCAATTAATTCATGCGTACATCTTAAAACGATTCCTTTTTTATTGTTTTAACGGAACAGGTAGATGACTCCACCATAGACAGTCTGCCTCGATAGAAGTCATCTGACTTGGCTCATAAAAAATAGTGTTTTCCTAGATTAACTTTAGATTGCCTAGGTGTCCACAAGGATGCGTATGCAGTTTGTTTGACTAGTTTGCGTGAAGTTTATTTTTCGTGTGTTGTTTGGATGACTTTATTAAGACATATCAAAAAGCACCCGGCCAAGAGGTCTATTACCCAACAGGGAATGAAATTCGTATGAAATCAATGGCTTACATTAGGCACCCTAATGTGTTTTCTAGTAAAAGAAGTCAAGTGCCACATTTGTGATCAGGAGAAGTTAATAGGTTCTTATGTAATTGTACTAAAACAGTTTGTAACTGACCAATAATACACTGAAAATACACAAAATAGAGACAAAACTATACACAATATACATGACCGTAGCGAGCATAAAATTAGGGACACAACTATACACAATATACATGGCGTAAGCAAGCAATTAAATTTTACCCAGGCAATTGAGCATGCGCATTTGTTCGTGGTTGTTAGGTAAATTTGGATGGTAAAGGCAAAGCGCCGATAGGGTTTAGTTAAGAAGGTTGTGTCCCACCCTCCGATATAGGAGTTTTTTTAATGGTGGGGGAGGGGAGGGGTAAGTGGAGGCCCCCCGAGAAAGAATAGGATATATGATATGAAAAACACACTTTGGTATGCTGTTTTTATTGAAAAGAGAAAAATTACCCTTTACATTCAGTGATCTACCCCGGGTACTAATATTGATTTATGGTTCGTTTATAGTGTGTAACACTGGTCTGTTGATGCGTCAAGTGTGAAGTGCTGTGTGTTGTGTGCTTGTCACCTTCCGCTATCAGCCTCCACCGCTGGCTAGCCTTCTGGTGAACAAGGAGCCGAGTGCGAAAGTCTTCCCTGCCAGTACATAGCCTATCTGCAGACAAGCCCATTGCAGTGCCCCCCAGTTGGTGCAACACGGTAACTGAGCACCTTGCGGCCTCGGGCAGAACTGCAGTTGACTCGGAGGAGGTCTGCCCCCAGACATGTGGCATACCAGGCCAACCGGTGTGTGGACGCGCCCTATTGCATATGAAAGATCCCCAGTTGTGTTCCAAGGGTAGGATATGACCTCGGAACTAAGGTGGAGTTAACAGCCCCGACAGAAACCTAGAGAGTTGAAGACAGAGGTGCTGGGCCATTGGTACTCTCTTAACGAACCACAACACCATGCAATAACGCTATGACTACACAGCCATCTGGTATTCAACAGTGTAGTGTCTGCGAACGAAGGAGAAGCAGATTCGTTTGTAATGTGTCTCTCTTGCAATGGCAGTCTCGGATGCAACGCAGGACTTACTTTTTCTTACTTTCTGGGAGGTGTATGCATAACATTCTTCTTGGCGGATCTCCTGGTTTATCTCATACGAGTAAAATCAAATGTACAAATGTTCAAACAATTTTCCCTACAGTCAAAGTTCCGTCTAAAAAGGACTTTAGTTTTCTATGGAAACACTTATTTCATACAATGACAAGGATGTCGCTAAAACTGTACACCAGTATAACTCACCACAGAGATAAGAGCAGAATTCTTTATGTCGTAAAAATAAAATGAAATATTCATTCAAAGTTTATAAAGAACATTTAAATACACATATTTTAACGATTACAGCATAAATGAAATCCCATCAATTGATAATGATACCACAGGTCTACGCGGCATTACCTATCATCTGGATATATCATTTTAACAGCAACCTCGCGCTTAATAGTATCCAAAAAAAAAAGTGAAAATAAATCACACCGTTGTCCATCAATGATATTTTGATAAAAAGGAAATTCATTAACTATAAAGATAAATCATTATTTTTCAAATGATTTTGCTCTTTGGTACCAAAATGTTTTTCCATTTTGTTTATTTTGAACCTTAACCGTGTTTTGAAATCAGATTAGATTTGGGAAAATTGAATCTATAGCGGATATAAGATAGCCACAAAACGTTAGTTTGTAAACTTTTCTGGTGGAAGATACAAAATACCAGAGATTTTTTATAGTCGGTGTTACATATAATACAGACAACATAGCTATGTACAGCTATTGACCGACATAAATGGTATAATGAGTTATACAAACAAATGTGGTTAAACCTGAAATACATCTGTTAATCTTGGCCTAGGCCTAAATAGTAAAGGCCATTTATGGCCGAAATGCCAAATAAAAGAAAAAACTCGCAAAGAATTGATTTTTTGTGTAAGTATTTTACAGGATGTATGTAACAACATATTAAAAGTATAGGAAAGTAACATGATGCAAAATGTCTATTTTGGGGTAAAAATGTTAAAAAAATAAATGAAACTGTGGATTTCTGGAATCGACCCATAGCAACTGAACTATGCATCTTAAGAGATCCAAATTTGGCACAACATTAGATTACTATATTGTACAAAACGTAGATTAATTAGAAATTTTGAAAAAAAAGCAAGATGGCGTCCTAAATCCAATATGGCCGCCATAAAAACGACATTTAAACTAGAATTATCATTGATTTTATGTTAAATTGTCTCATATCCTTGCTTTTACACACAATAAGTTGATTATTGTTATATGCAGCTTAAGATGGAAAACATACTGCCAGAAGATTCAATATGGGGCAATAGTGCAGTATACAGACAACATTTTTGAGTCATTCAGCAGTAGAAATTATCGTTTAACTTCCTTATTTACTTACAAAACATATAAAAGTTCAAGTATTTGTTTTCTTAGTAGGATCATTTCCCATCTTTTCTTAGTAGGATCATTTCCTACCTGATAATCATGTTTTTGAGAAAAATTACATTGAAATTGTTTACAGTTCTGTTTTCACTAAATAGAAAAATGGCGCGAAATAGATGATAGTTGCATAATGGCGGATTCAAATAGTCCTCAGGTTTTGTTTCATTATTTTCTTTTCAATTCTTGCTGAAATCACATGAGAGATCTATGCTTGATCTGTAGGTAGCCCTTTCCTAATGAAATAATATCATTACAGAATTTGCCATGTATACTTAGATCATACATCACATCTACAATCTGGAGTCTCGATCATTGTTAGCTAATTTTGTAGTTTGAGTATTTGACTGAAAATATTTCCACGCATCAAACATGACCCCGACTTTTATATGTCTTTATTCAGAACTGACAATATTCTGTAAGAAAATGTAAGTTACAGACATTTTACATTTTAAATCGGTCCTGGTGTGTGCTGCGGCCATTGCAAGTACGTGAATTTTATATAGAATAAAGAAGAACAGCTATTTAGTGTGTCGTATGTGGTTAATATCAGTGATAACTTGATTTCATCATCACACATGATGTTATATACAATAGTAAAAGGGAACCAACTATTTATTAGAGCAAGTACTCATGTTCTTGTTGTAAAATATGTTAGAATTTGAACCTATCAGAAACAAGATATAGCTGCAGTTAAAACACACCTCTGCTATGTAAGTTAATAAGACAGATTACAATGAAGTCATTTTCTATCCAGCGATTGATGTAAACACATTGAGGATTCAACTTATAATTTATCCAAGTACCTTAAATGAGCTATTACAGCTACACTGAAATGGCAGATAAATGGCAGATAAATTACATAAAAGAAGACTTGAGACTAAAAAAGTGTTGCAGTATTGTAACAAAAAGTGTTGCAGTATTGTAACAAAAAAGTGTTGCAGTATTGTAACTAGGTTTCGAGCTTAAGGGCGAGCACATAGAAATTAAACCTTTACGGGATAGACAATAGCAAATACAGGCTGAGCATTGGAAAGTTGAGAGACGTTTGGTTTGGTAACCTTCTGAATCAGTAAGAGAGTTCCCGCTCACAGACGGGGTTCAACATTCATACCAATATGGTGGTTTAATGCTATATGTTATAGCATATAAACACTGAGCATCCAAGAGTCAGGGCAATCATACTGAGTTGCAACTTCAAGTAAGAGAACATCGGCTGAACATCTATGTAAAAACACATCTATGGATGTCTCTGAATTACTTTTTGTACTTTCAGCATGTGCAAATGTTGAGTTCTGCTCAACCCGGGGCCAGAGGGCGTGGACGGTAGCATGCATTTCCATTACCGTCCATGAACAGGCTCAATCAAACCGAGTCTGCAACATTTTCGTGTTTGTTGTGTTGAGCAACCTGTGGAGTTTCCATTTTTCTATTTTTGTATGTTGACCATTCAAAGACATTGTCTGATGGGAACTTCAACAAAAAAACCTGTCAATATAATATCCCCAGCCTATAGAAGTTTGAGCTGATTATCATTATTTGAAGGTTGTTAGTTTAAAGCATTGAGTGATTTTTGCCTGATCCCTGAAATTATCTAGCTCATAACCAGAGATACAAATTAGCAGGGGTCCAGTAGCTCATGGCTAAATAGATTTTGGGCTGGGCCCCTAAAATTGTTGAGAGAAAATGCCTATTTACCTAATGTTAAATATTTATTTTTGACCGTCTGGTCCCTAAATAAAAATAGTTAGTTTATATCCCTGATAACTGCAATTATTTATGAAATATTGGAATACAAATCAGTTAGGCGAGATAGTTAGAGAAAAAAAAATATACATGAGGTATATGGTTTCACTAGCTCTACATGTTTTAACAAAGGACATTCTACATAGTTTGCCAGTTAGTCTGAGACATTGTCACCTTAGTGATTGAACCCATTACAATGTTTAAGATACTAAAGGCATAGGCACTCTCCTGGGCCATATAACTCTAATTTGACATACATAATATTGATATAAATATGCTACGTGGAAGTGTTGTTATGATATAGGTTTCTTTGCTTTTGCAAAGCATATTTGTGTAAAATGTTATCAATTTATGTTCTTGGTAAAGGTTATAACATACTTCATAGCCGTTTTTCTTTATTCTTTACAAAATTCATATATTTCCAATGACTGTAGCACTCATCAGGACCTATCTTAAATTTTTATAACTCACATTGTTTTGCAGAATATTTTCAAATACTAAATATAAAGAAAAAAGCATGAGTCATGTTTGATGCAGAAAAAAATTTTTTCAGTCAAACACATTTTTTAAACTGCAAATTTTTAAATTAGCTAATGAATGAGACCCTTAAACTGTAGAGGGTGGTGTATGGTCTAAGTATACATGACAAGCACTGTTTTGTTATCATTTCATTATGAAAATGCTACCAACATGTCAGGTAAAGATTTGTCATGTGACTTCAGCAAGAATTGAAAAGAAATAAGGAAAATAGCTCTACAGAGCCAAAAATAAAATCGAGGACTATATGAATCCGCCATTATGCGACTACCATTTTTCGCGCTATTAGCCTATTTAGTGTCTTTATGCCTATAAGATATACTTGTTTCTCTAACATTGTGCAAGTTTCATTTGAAATGTACAAACAACCCAGATGCATGTAAAAACACAAGGTTTTAGTCTGATACCAACAGGGTCTAAGGTTTTATGGTAATTTCAGTAACGTATGACAACTCGTCAAATTTTGGCATAAATAGCTGTCACAACATAATTTTCAATCAGTTATCATAACTGTAGCCTACTTTTGCCCTGTTTTGTAATGTTTACTCGAATCTGTATACAAATTACACATTTAAGCAGTAACTGTTAAATATGTTGGTTGTACCTCTAACTACTAGAAATCAGTAATATTTAGAATACTAATGTGCAGTTTTTGAGAAAAAAATACCGTACAACCAAAACATTAAAACTGTGATATTTTTGTATTGTATCAATATTTAATGCAAAATTGCAATAATTTTGTCATTTTCTATCAATTCTAGTCAAAGAAAACCTTTCCCATGTGGCCAGATTTCATTTTTTACCAATATGCCCTTGTATGTTACAGTACACTGAATAGCTGTTCTTCTTTATTCTAGATAAAATTGTCATATTTCTAATGGCTGCAGAACACATCAGGACCTACTTTGAGTATCTTTAACTTACATTTTCTTGAGGAATATCCCCAGTCCTGAATAAAAATCAGAAGAAAAGCGGGGATCATGTTTGATGCAGGAAAAATATTTCAGTCAAACCATTTTAGAGGCATTTTCCTATTCAGTGTATGTATTCCTAAATAATTTTGTGGCGGCCATTTTGGAATCGGGAAGCCATCTTGAATTTGTTTAAGACTGAAGTTTGTGCGTTTTGATATAAAATGTATGTATGTACTATGATGTTGGTCATCTTTCACACTATTTGAAGTTTTTGAAATACTTAAACGGTTTCCTGTATAATGAAAATTTAATGGCGGCCATCGTGGATTTTGGCGGCCATCTTTTTTTTTTTAAATAATCTTGGGCTTGATTTTTTTGTATTATAATTCTCTACTAACATGCAAAATTTCGCTTTCTTAATACAAACAATGAAATTATTATGGGTCGATTCCAGAAATTCATAGTTTCAATTATGTTTTTTAATATTTTACCCCAAAAATGCATTTTGCACCATGATACTTTTCTATACTTTTAGTATGTTGTTACATACGTCTTTAAGAATGCTTACACCAAAAATCAATTCTTTGCGAGTTTTTTCCCCTATTTTCATAAAAGGCCTTTACTATAAAAGCTAGTTAAAACAATAGAGGTTAAAACACTGAACTGAAAAAGAACAAAAGAGCACTAATGCGTTTTTAGAAAATGGTTTCAGACATCTACCACATCAAACCAGATTTGTTATGGTTTGATTAACAGCTGTATTTCAGAAATAAGTAAAAGGAAATTACTACTTAAAGAGGCATTACAAAATAGCTGTATTCTTTTGTGTTTCCATGATGTTAATTACACATGCTTTCATTGCTTTGCATAAAAAATATGAGATATGCAAGAATTTATAATTTCAAATTGACAGTGAGATATATTAGGCCAAGGCAATGTGTTTAATGTCTTAAAAATTTATTGAATTAATGTAGTAATATGTACATACATGTAAATCAGTGTATTTAGTTAAATTTCAATCACAATTTGTTTCTACAGTGTAAGACAGTTATTTATCTATATCTTAAAACTATACTGAAAAAAGACTGACTGAATATGTTTGCAGATAAAGTTGTGAAAAAAACATTTATTCAGGTAGAGCCTAAATTGTCCAGCTGAAAATGTGTATATTATCGGTATTATAAGAATGATTTTCATGAAGTTTTTGTGTGCGAAAAAAGTAGGTCACTAGGTCGTGGTGGGTCTGTAAGAGCAGACATATCATACTCCAAACAAAATATAAAGCAAATAAATGAGCAACAACAACATGCATAATACAAGCAATCAGAATATGCATAATACTGAGCACACTAAAAATACAAATGGTTGATAGAAGGCGGAAAAAGCACGAACTGAACATAACAAAAATAATTTAATGAGAGTAACAATAGCAAGTAATCAGCACATGCATAATTATACTAAGCACACTGAAAATATATTGGTTGACAGAGGGCGGTAAAAGCAAGAACTGAAAATAACAAAAATAATTTAATTAGAGCAACAAGAGCATCTACAATTCTGCCAGTCCCACGAGCTAATCAGACTCCGGAACTAATTCAGCCCCGTAACATCTCTGAAATGCTGGGGTAATGAGTTTCAAAGTCTGGGAGCCGCGGAACGGAAAGATTTTTTAGGACGTATCTTGTACTGATTACCTGTGGGACGTCAGCCGTTTAGGTGCATCTAAAAGAATAAGAATTATTTTTTATTTTAACTAAATCGTGGAGATAAGATGGGGACTATTGTTAATTATCTTGAAAGTTTCTATAGCCATATATCTTAGCCGTCTAATTTTTAAAGTTGGGAATTTGGATTTACTTAATAGCCCTTCATAATCTGAATGATAATCGTTGTAGCTGAATCGCAAAACCATTTTCTGAATGTTTTCTATCTTTTTGGTATTTACTTCCCCACAGAATGGCCATGTTAACGGACAGTAATTGAAATTTGATAGAATGAAAGAATAATATATATTTAGTTTTCCCAGTTAATATAGATCTCTACCAATACGTTTTAAAACATTTAGTTGTCTAGAAACTTTCTTACAAATATTTGAAATATGAGTATCAAAGTTTAACCTAAAATCAAAAGTGACACCTAGCAGATTTACTTCCTCACCACAGTTTATTTTATTTCCAGCCAAATTGGAAACAGGAAAGGGAAAGTTAGATTATAAAAGAAAAAAAAATAATCAGAAAGTAAAACAAAACTTAATTTCTTCAATTTTCTATCTATTACGATGTAGATAAGGCATACGTTGTTTTACCTTAAGATACGGCATTACTTAAAGTATTTCGTATCTTACGAGAAGATTGAGGTGATCACAAAATCCCTTCGAGCAAGAAAGGGTGACATTACCGCCATCTTAGGACTTAAGGGGCCTTTAAGCTTGTCACCCAGAGCTACAAATCTATGTATATATGAAAAATATACGGTGTCGCATATACGAAAAATATACGAGAAAGATACGTCCTGTACTTTTTATACGAAGACGTGTAAATCGAGCCCCGTATTCCTGGCATATACGGAGAATATTCTTGGTGGTATAAGAAGCATATACAGGAAATTCAAGTCACGTACATGTACTTCAGAAATGTACAAAATTTTAAATCCCGTATTTCCGGCATATACGTGAAATAAACGGAGTTGTATACGAAGAATATACGGGAAATATAAAACTCGTTTTTTCGAAATATACAAATGTTTAAATCCAGTATTTCCAGAATATACGGTGATTATACGGGGTTGTATACGAAATATATACGGGAAATATACGTCCAGTATTTTCGAAATTATTTATATCCCGTATTTCATGCATATTCGTGAAATATACGGAGCTGTATAAGAAACATATACGTGAAATATTCATCCCGTATTTTCGAAATATAAGGGTTAATCTATTCCCGTACACCAGACATAAACGGGAAATATACGGCCTTGCATGCGATCAGAATAACCCTTTTAAAAAATTTCCATATTTCAATAATATACGGGGTACCGTTAGTTTAGTTTATACTAGCTCGATTGTGATGAAAGCTTCACAAGCTTATTGTAACCACTCTCGAGTCCGCTTCCTGGAAAAACCAGTACTAATATCATATGAGAAGTCATGGTCGTGACCCCAGTGGAGTTCGAACCCACGACCCCTGGACTGAGCGGCCGACATCTTATCCACTAGACTACCGCTCCCCTTACTTAAGAATTCCGGATTTTATAGTATAGAGAAATCCTTATTTTACTAGTAGGCTATACGGACTTTCAATTATGCGAGCTTTGTACACGCCGGTATTTAAGTTTTCCCGTATTTCTTCCCGTATTTGGGTAATATACGGAATCCCGTACACTCCCGTATATTTACTCTTTTTTCCGCAGTGATTTATACAATGTAATTTTTAAAAATGGCGGAAATTAAGAGCGCGGTGATTACGTCTTCCATCCACAAGAGTTTTGCCACTGACATTTCTAAAATATTTCCTTTTTATGTTTTACTTTTGCCTTTGTATTTTGTGTATGTGTTCACGATGAATACATCTGTTCATGCTGATTTAGGGTTAAGAGCTTCAATGTGATTAGACATCGTTCTTTGAGCAAGGCTGTTACAGTAAATATTGAATTATTTTTCGCGTTTTAACAGAGTTACTCTTTCTATAATATAGGCGTCTTTGACCTTTGTGTGACATTTCGTTTGACACATTTCCATTTCTCCCTCTGTTACCGTTACTTTCCAAAAACTTGCAATAGGTTATGACTTGATATATCTGACTCAGAAACTGCTTTTTCAAAAAAACTCGTTAACAAGATTTACATTTTAAGGAATTTGTCAACAACATAGCTATGCTTGTTACTTGTTACACATATTAATTTCAGATTGATATATGGTTGTAAAACGAATGTTAGCACTGCTCATAGCAATAAATGTCTAAAAAATATATTTCGAAAAGTGAATTCTTTCAGTTCAATAAAGTAAAAAAATCTCTTAAGAATGTTCATAAACACTGCTCCCTTTACTACGAAAGCCCGGTGGTGACTTCATATTTCAGTATTTCCATTTCCTATTTCTCATTTCTCACTTCTTGATTTTGGTATCGAAATCGAGAAATGAGAAATGTGAATTTCACATTTTACACTTCTCATTTCTCATTTCACGATTTCGACACCAAAGTTGAGTAGTGTGAAGTAAGAAATGTGAATTTCACATTTCACACTTCTCATAGTTTCTATATGTTTAACTGTGTAATTTAAGAAATGAGAAATAGTAAATGGGAATACTGAAATTGACATTGAAATAACCACTGGGCTTTCGTACTTTACAATTAAATTAATTTCAATACGCTTTCGATGAATAAAAAGAATTTTGAGAAAGAAATGTTTTCAATAATTCATATGATAAGAATGAATAGGTTTAAACTATCCACTTGCTAACCGTATTTACGATCAGTTGACACTCTAGACTTAGAAGAGGATGCTAACCATCGCAGTAATATTCAATACAAATGAGCCGCACCATGAGAAAACCAACATAGTGGCTTTGCGACCAGCATGGATCCAGACCAGCCTGCACATCCGCGCAGTCTGGTCAGGATCCATGCTGTTCGCTAACAGTTTTTCTAATTCCAATAGGCTTCAAAAGCGAACAGCATGGATCCTGACCAGACTGCGCGGATGCGCAGGCTGGTCTGGATCCATGCTGGTCGCAAACCCACTATGTTGGTTTTCTCATAGCACGGCTCAAATTATGAAGACTTAAGCACCATGTATGCAAGTGTAATTTTGTATTAATATCCGAATATGCTTCTACTGAAAATTATGAAGCCATAAGAATACGATCGCCTGTAACTGAAATTACTTAGATAAAAACAAAAGAAACTAAAGCCAAATTAAAAGGATGTTGAATTCCAGGAACTGACACAACAGCTAGAACTAAAAGTGTGCCGTCAAGTAGACGTTTGTGACCCAACCTTCTTGAAGTCTCTTGAACAAGATTTATTTGTATACAGAATAAGCTGCGTTATATTTAGTGTCAGACATTTACAAAAAGTCACAATTACATATTTTGTTTAGTTTTAAGTGGCACCAAATAGGCAAGTTTGATTTGAAGGGGTGACAAGAGAAAAACAACAACAGCTACACTACTGTATTGACGAAACCTAAAAGATAGACATGACCACTTTACACTTACAATTTAAGATGCATAACTAGTTTAGATGAGATTAAGAAATTAAAATAAAGCATATTTCTGGTGTAGTATCTAGATCTAATTTTAGTATTTAAATTGCCTAATTCATTGATGTTTTATAATACCGGTAATTACTTTTTTTTTTTTATTTTCAGAAGAATGCAGTGAGAGAGAAAATACAAGGACTCGAGACTACAACAAGATTTAAATAGCCCCAACGAAACTCTTAATCAAATGATCTCATATACGTGTACGTAAAATACAACAGAATAATGTCATTAACGGAAGGAGTTAATAAGAAATATCTTGCCGTACTTATTTCAACTTTGACAAGTTTAGTTCTGTATACCACGTTCACTAGTACATGGAATAAAGAAGCTGTAGAATATGACGACACTGATAGAAGACACGGTCAGTTAAACTTTAAAAACTGCTTTAATATTATATGGGATAGAAAAGCGTTTAGTGATTTCATCTGGAATAATACTGTTGAAAATGGCGAAAATATTTTGGTCTATCGAGGAAGTTCTTGTAATCATTTCATGAAGTTACTCTCACCGGGTGGAAGAATAGGCAACCAACTTTTTCAAATTGCTGCTTTATTTGGAACCTCTTTTGAATATGACTTTATTCCAATTGTTGAACCTTCATTACCCTTATTAGAGTATTTCGATTTGCCAAATGTATTAAAGATGAAATTAAAAAATTCGAGCATATGTGCACCACAGTTGTCAGCGATATTTTATAATTGCTCTAGCAACAATACAGTTTTAAATATGACAATACATGGATTTTTCCAGTCCTGGAAATATTTTAAAAACAGTGCGGAAATTATACGATCAATTTTCAAAATAAAACCAAAATACATGCAAAAAGCTGAATTATTTTTAGACGTTTACAAAAAGGATGGATTTAAAAATATATGTATACATGTAAGAAGGCAAGATATGGCTAAACAAATACTTGCTCGAAGAGGATTTGCAGTGGCTCCTATCAATTTCATTTACAAAGCTATACAGTTTTGTGAAGTCAATTTTAAGAAAGCTCTTTTCTTTGTAATAAGTGATGATATTCAGTGGTGCAAGAAAAATATAAAACGTGACGTCATATTTAGCAATTTAAAGGAGCCAATACATGATCTGGCTCTTATGACTTTATGTGATCACGTGGTTGTAACTGCAGGTTCGTTTGGTTGGTGGGGTGCTTGGCTTTCGAATGGAACGGCTGTTTATTATAATGGCTATCCGAGCCCCGGATCTCAGCTGGATTTACGGTTTAAACGTGAGGATTATTATCCCACAGAATGGATTGGGCTAACGTTATAATGAATTCTACATTAGTCTACCTATTCCTATTTTATTGAGCATAATACTTCAATCTTTGAATTTTTGAGTGTGTGCAAATTAGAATTTGAAAACTAGTTGATCTATAACTGAATTGTTTAGTCAAAATTGTAAAAGTGGAAGATGCTGACTCGGACACAAACCGCATCTGTTGAAGAGCCGTCGCTTACCAGATTGTGTTAGGGAGATTTTCATGAATGCAGCAGTGGGCCATCCTGTAAATTTTAGACATATTACTGAGTGAACGTTTAGAGTTTGATTTTGAAAAGTTTTAGAAATGAGAGCAAACGAAAATCAAATACAAATCTTCAAATGGTGAATGTTTCCTGCTATATTTATAATATACGATGCTTAAAATGAAGTGTGCAAACTAAGTCTTTTATTCTTTGTTGTTCTCATGCTGTTGATATTTTCTACTGAGTCGTACATATCATGCACTGCACGAATGGTAAAATTTGGTTAGTGCTAAACCAATTCGGGAGTTATGTTATACATACAGATTTTCAGAATTCTTGCGCAGCACCGTATTAATTCAACTCGGCAACTAAGCCTATATTTATATGATTTATGTTCATAAGTCTCTACTTTATAACAAACATTATTCTTCTTATATTCTGAATGACTAACACGAGCCCAGGCATGTTCTACCTATTCTCCCGGACCGCTTGTCGGTCGAAGCAGAATGTTCGGGCTGATATAGTTCGACTTTTGTGAGCATCATTAATCGTCATGACGTCTCTTCTGTCTACGATGCCTTGGAAGTCAACGGGATGAAAAGACTTGACAATGGGTATAACCAAATGCCGTCCGTAGCCACTATCACCAGACCAGAAAGAAAATGCCGCTTATACCCTACCCATAGGTATACTGTAAGAACCATGGTTATGAACGGGAAAATGCACAAGTTTACATATTTCAATCATACATTTCTACCTTAAAACGGGTAGTTCGATGAATGGGTACCAAGCATATTGAACAAGCGGTAATTTATCTTCTTTCGTGTACCAGTCACATTGTCTCAACATTTCATTTTCCAGATATATTCCACATACTTTATGCTTTCGTCGCCTTTACAGACAAAAACAACAACAACAAAAAAACGTGAAATTCCCGAACGAACACCCGGTCTAAAGGTCACAGCAGTGTGCACATGTTAGAGTGAAATTTAAGCAAACAAAACAGAATGCAAACTTTTCACAGCTTTACAATAACACTCGAAAGGATGAATGAAATTCATCTTAGAAATGATTTTGAATTTGCAGTAATGCATTGGTTCACACTTGTATTGTTTATGTAATTTACATTGCACGTTTATGCTGCATTACATATACACATTTTATCTGTATGTGTAGCTTAAAGACGACTGTCATACATTTTCACACCGACCAATATGAATAATATTGTAATCTAGACCGGAACTGCATTAGGGAAGTTCACACAAGTTTTTTTTCTGTAACCTTGATGAAACTATAACTACGCGTTGTTTCTTTGAGATAGGAAATATTGGAGAAATGTGACCGGCACACAATGGAAGATGCATTACCACTTGTTCAATATCCATAAAACGCATGTTTTAGGTGAGAAATGTACGACTGAAAACGGTTGGTATATTTTCCCGTTCATTACCATGTTTCTTATAGAATACTTAGGAGTAGGGTAAAACATGTACGGTGTCATTTTCTTTCGGGTCTAGTGCCAGTGCCGTAGGCCAGATGCATGACTTCCTCACATGAACGAGATCTCGAATACTAAAAGATGAGGAACAATTGATTCCGAGTCAGCGACCTTTACCACGCGGCGATAGAGACCCCTTTTTAGTTCGACTATTCAAAGAATAGGTAGAGCTATTGGACTCACCATGCGTCGGCGTTGGCGTCCCGATTTGGTTAAGTTTTTGTATGTAAGCTTGTATCTCAGTAACCACTTGTGGGAATGGATTTAAACTTCACACACTTATTTACTGTGATGAACTGACCTAAATTGTACAGGTTCCATAACTCTGTTTTGCCTTTTTACAAAATTATGCCCCTTTTTCGACTTAAAAATTTTTGGTTCAAGTTTTGTATGTTAGCTGTTATCACAGTACCCACTTCTGGGAATAGATTGAGACTTCACACACTTGTTCACTGTCATGATCTAACATGCACTGTGCAGGTCCCAAAACTTTACTTTGGATTATTTTCAAAATCATGCCGCTTTTTTTTTTTACTTTTTCCGTTACGTTTTTGTATGAAAGCTGGTATCTCAGTATCCACTAATTAGAATGGATTGAAACTTCACACACTTGTTCACTGTCACGATATGACATGTAGTGCTTAGGTTCAATAACTTTGCATTTTACAAAATTGATTATTTTCAACTTAGGAGTTTTGGTAAAGTTTTTGTATGTAAGCTAGTATCTCAGTATCTACTAATGGGAATGGATTGAAACAACACACACTTGTCAGCTGTCATGAGCTGATAAACACTGTACAGGTTCCATAAGCCTGCTTTGCTTTTCGACTTCTGTATTCATTCAATTGACAAGGCTGTTGAATAGTCGAGCGTTGCTGTCCTCCGACAGTTTTTGTTATTAAAAACTACTGTTTATGGTAACTATACAAATACTGAATTAGATGTATTGGTATACCATGTTATTTAATATTTACTATTGTTTATATTTACCTGTCATTGTCTATACAAGCAGTTGAAGGTTGAAATTACCAATGGAAAAAAGTCTTTACTGTATAAGCAGAATATCCAGAGTCCATCAAAGCCTACATAGTACATGTAACGTCACTAATTCTCAAGTTTGTTCAATTTGTATGTACACCTATAGAATTAGATAACATTTGCCAAAATAAGTCTTTGATAGTACATGATATATTTTATGAAACCTGACAGATAGATAAAGGAAATATGTGTAAAATATATAGGTCATATCTTGATATGTGCTACGTCTGAAGTTGTGGTTCATATGGCGAACAGTAATACTATGATAACTGTCAAAGGTTTAGGGTTCTAATAATAGTACCTCGATCTGGGATGCTTTTTTCAGCCCGGATGGATTTTTCAAGATCGGTTTTCACGAGGGACGCAAGCGACGAGTGTGATCCGCCCTTACACACTCCAAGAGAGCCGAATACTATATCCCAGATCTAGCTACTGTTGCCATTACCCTTTTATTATTTACATATATTTTTTGTTTGTTGTTCTGTTATCGAACGATATTTTAAACGTTTGTCGATGTAAACATAGAAATCAGTGATCTGTTATGGGCGCTATTTATAGAACTATGTCGGGTCATGCATATTAAATGAAAATAGTCCGGAAAAAGGTACAACACAGAAATTTTCTGTCTGTTTGAATTTATTTGTAAAATATACAAGATATATTTTTGAAAGAATTCTTATAGGTATATAATAAAAGCATTCACCTGTTATATTTTCTGGTCTTTTGGGATTATGGAGTCCATTTATTCTGTATATAATAGAATTCCGCTTAAGCCAAACAAATGCTAGCGTGTGTAAGACATGTTGCATTTTTCATGGCCTCTCATGAAGAGACTAAATAAACCATGTCTGCCATTATTTTGCCTGGTAGCATTCTAAGCTTTCAAATGATCTTCTAATAGATTTCATTGAATTTACAACAATTTTGTTCCCTGTTACACAGCACCACAAAAAAAGAAAAACAAAACCGTTAGGTTTCAGCTGGAAGTACACATGACAATTATCCAAGATAGAGTGTAGCATAGTGATTATGGTATTGATTTTTAAATGCATAATTATATTGGTAGATGTTTGACAAAACAAAATTCATTTATATATATATATATATATATATATATATATATATATATATATATATGGCCTTAGTTATCTTGGGCCATTCACATAATAGTCTGTTAATGAAACTGGAGATACGTTGATAATTTTTATAAACATATTAAACTGGAGATACGTTGATAATTTTTATAAACATATTCATGTACTCTCAATATATCCGATAACGACTATAGGTGTACTTGTTATGTTATTCAAACGGGAGTGCCATCTTCTTATACAGAAAAGAAACAAAACAGTACACATTATGATTTAACCTTACATGGACACACTCCTATTCTCTTTTAAACACCCAAGTTGTGCTACAAGATTAGAATCCCGTTTTATACCAGAATCGTCCCATGCCCAAGAAAATGAATAATGCTCTGCAACGCATTTGGTCCGTATTAATCAGACAAAAGGCAAAAGAGCGTCAAATACTTAAAATATATCATCAATGTGAATTGAACAAGCCAGAACCGCTTCAAGTTTAGAAGTCACCATATGACCTACAATTGCGTCGGTGTGATGTTAGACCCAACAAAACAAAAAAAAAATGAACAAGTTAAGTCAGCTCTCCGTAGGTAAAGGAAGCAAACGTATATGTTATTCAACTTGTGTTTACATATCAGTTCCTGAGTTCCAGCGTAAAAGAAGATTTAACGTATAAGATAAAATTGATGAGCTAATAAACTTATCGTGGTTTATTTTCGTTTTGTTTCTGAAAGAATAGTGTAGACATCATAACCGACTCCGAAGAATCATATAATATAATCGCCCAAAAGAATAATTCCTATGTTTGCAATAGACAAACTTTATATTCTGTTGTAACCGATTCTGTGTTGTTAATAGAAGGGGTGCAACTCAAAACAATATACATTTTAGTAAATATACATTTATTGTTTACTTTGCAGGTCAATCCTATGATATTTCATACTGATTATATCAATTTGTTAGTCTTATAGCAAGGATAATGCTTCTTGCACATTTCTTGTTATTTTAACTTAACAATGAATGATACGAAGTTAAGAACTTACTGAGCATGAGAATGACATTCAGATGTCATCGTTCATACTCTGTGTATGAATGATATCGTAAGTTGTGTACAAAAGATCATTTGAGCCGTGCCATGAGAAAACCAACATAGTGGCTTTGCGACCAGCATGGATCCAGACCAGCCTGTGCATCCGCGCGGTCTGGTCAGGATCCATGCTGTTCGCTAACGGTTTCTATAATTGCAATAGGTATTAATAGCGAACAGCATGGATCCTGACCAGACTGCGCGGATGCGCAGGCTGGTCTGGATCCATAATGGTCGCAAAGCCACTATGTTGGTTTTCTCATGGCGCGGCTCAATTTTGATTTTTATAACACTTTACAATGCTCTTTTACCCATTACCCTGCTATATTTCTAAAATGAACTTGAAATGTCCATCTTTAAATTTGGACAGTACCATTAACTGTTAAAAGGGGTGCTCACATAAAAGATACTGACTGAATAGCGAACAATGAAGATCATGACCAGACTGCACGGATGTGCAGATTAATCATGATATACACTGGTCGCAAAGGCAGAATCAATCGTGTCCAGCATGATAAGGGTTACTAATATCATAATTATGAATAATATATATTATACTCTTCGATTTATCATTGAATGGCTGGTAGTCGGATGTTCCCCGATCCTTGTCACCCAAGTGACGAGTAAGATAAAATGGTGTACCCTTTCATTTGAGACCTGAAAATCTCATCTAGAAGATTTAAAATTTTGGGAACAAATTCAATGCATAATATGTTATGACGGAAATATATTTGTTCCGACAAAAACTCACATAAAACATAGTAATAATGCGAGATTGTTAGATGCAATTTAAATACATATTAAACGGCTTTTTTTCTATTAGTGATTGCACATGGAATACTGTTGAATGAAAAAAAGTTCGACCTGTTCAAACTGAGCTTGTTACACGATTTAATCACCGAATCCTTGCCCATCCTGCCATTCATATTGTACTGATCATCCGCGACATGTCTTAACCTTTTGTATATTAATTATTATTTACATATCTAATGTGTAAGTCTCTCAGTAAATTTGCCCCCGATATCAGCACGTTCCAACGTTACTAGCGATGATACACCGATTTGATTAATTAATAATTAGGTAAAATATTCTGGCTACACTTTTAAACATTCCGATCAATTTCCTTGTCGCCGAAGACATCGCACTACAACAGTACTCGACTACACTAAGAAAGATAATAGGACAAATAACGACATAATGGACCTTATTTTCATCAGCCTATAATATTTCGTCAAACAAGAATGAATGCTTCTTTAATTATTGTTTATTCCTAATAAGGCTCAGGTGTGCGACATTTTATAACAGTTTTTAACAATAGGATATTTGCTAGGCAACCGCAAATTGTTGTTTAAAATCTCGTGATTGACAAATCAGTTTTAAGCGCATATTTTATTGATCATGCGTTTCGGAAAACAATCATTTATGGTATGATAAAATATAATACAAATGCTGCTATGCATCTAATTTATTTCACAAACAATTTGTAGTTCACAGGTGTTTTACAATCAATGTATTTGTTTTATCGTTTTATCACTAAATATTTAAATGGTCATAATCATTGATAATATCACTCATTCCTTCGTTTCACACAGAAATTAATGAATGAATGATAATATCACTTGACAATGTATAAAAGTTATAAAGATGACATTTATTTTCAAATATTCATAAAACTGAAATATTGAATCGATATAATTTACAGGTTACTTTCATGTTCTTCTGATTTTTTTCTTGTTTTTTTTCCAACTTATTAACATTACAACATTTGATATATGAAACAGATGTTACAAGTATTTATTGCGATTTGAAAAAATAACTTGCAAAGCCGAAATATAATTAACTGGCTAAAAAAAAAAAGGCTGAAGTGTTATAAGAATCGAATAGGCTTGTAGAATATATGTTTCTAAACACGAAATTAAGAAAAAATACTCTTAAAGTATTTTCAAATTTCTCTTGGTTCTGTTTCATCTGGTTAGCCTCTAACTTGCTGACAGGAGCAATAAGTCGGAATTCTGAAATGGTGCATCCTAATTCCTCCATTTCCTGGACACCATGCTAACATAGACTGTATTGTGTATTGTTGTGTGCATCTTCCGTTACAATTCTGTGGCCATCTGCAAAATTATGGTTCAGAAATGATTAGCCTGCTTCATAATATTGACTAAAATATAATGACTGATCAAATGTATGTCTAAAACAGAGTGTTCATGGGATCTGATTATAGCGCATGTCTAAACACAGAACTCACATCTTTTGAAAGCTATTTCCATAGCTGTTTTAAATCAATGATAAATTTTAAAGACGGGAAAATAAAGAAATTAAAAAATACAACAACGTTTTCTAGGAATGTAATTATTTTATTGAAATGGACAGAAAATGAAGAAAAAATAATATGATAGTCCAAGATTAACCCCTTTGCGAATGTTTTACATCAGATATATACATAAAGGTTATTGACACATACCCGCAAAGCCCAACAGATATATACTGGTATAATCTTAAATATGGTATTTGAAGAATGTAGCACCGTCTTCCGAAAATGTTTTTGAGTGGACCGTTGTGGAATGTTACATATCTCCATCTGTAAAAGAAATTCATAACGTAAAACAAACTCTTCTTCAAATAACTTGATGTAATGTATTTATACATTAAAGATAAATTAACAAAAGAGTTATAAACACTATAATTTCGTAAATAACGCCTTAGCAAAGCAATCTGTTAACTTACATAACGTCGGACATTTTAAAATAAGTAAACAACTCATAATTAAATCTTTTATTGACAACCTACAATAATATATACACAAGACTGTGCTCAGTGATACATTTAATATTATCTGAATTAACAGGGCTTTCTTAAGAAAAGGTCAAAAGCTGCTGTTAACGAGACACTCACGTAGGACAACATCCATCACGGTCACTCCAAAAACGACGACAGATCGGCCTGATCAATTGAGCAGCAGCACTAGGACTTGCTGCAGCTGGCTGTTTTAAGGCACATGCTGACGGGACCCTTTCAACATAAGTGTTGTACTTCAATCCCGTACTTTTCTGGGCCTCTTTCTTGCTAGAAAACGCACCTGGATAGGCGTTTTTAATATTGCCAAGCCTGCAAACAGTAATAAGACACTGTTTAAGTAATATTATACAGTTATTATTATATCAAATAAGCGCATTTGAGAAGTAAATATAATATAAAGTAATAAATACCACAAACTTCTGTCTCCGAAAACAAGAGATATATGTTAAAAAGTTAAAAAAAATTAAGCAGTCATTTTAATGATCTCCCATGACACAAATACAACAGGAATAACAACTTATAACAAGTAGCAAACATATAATGGATATAATGGAACTATATCATTATTTCTATCGCTTGATATGCTTTCTTTTTTTTTATCCTTTTACACTATTATACATCGTTCCTAACCATTAGCTTTTATTTCAAAAATAAACTTCCCAATCTAAATTCCAGCACATTTGTAATAAATGCATATGTACAAATATAAAGAACGCATCTGTATATATTCTTAAGTTTATCAATATAGATAAGCGTCTTACGAAAGTTTTTCACATTTGCCATCTGAACACATTAGAACAATGTCATCTTTATAGCTCAAGCCATCCTCGAGGGTTTCTTTCACCGGTTCTGGAGCAAGATCTTTAGCACAGGTAGACTGACCAGCTACGCCAGCTTGACACAGATAGACCATAACAACAACAGACAAAATAGCAGTCTGTAATAATACATAATGTTATTGAATTTTATATATAAGTAAATTTAATGCACCTGTATATACGAGGAGTATACTCGTTTCATTATGTCATTTTGTGAACAGAACAAAACATATAATTCATTTTGACTTGTACAATGTACATCATCAAACATACAATAATTTCAGTTTTTAACAATATATAGGTCTAATGCGATATTTGGTACCTAGTTGAGGATGAACAGTATAATGAAGCAATAAAGAAAACATACAACATGATAACGTGATATTACTATTACTATTATATTATTATGAAGGAAAGACGATTTCCAAAAACTCACAATCTTTTATTAAGTGGCAATAATGATGTTTTTGACATGATAATTAACAGTATTTTGTTTCAAAGAATCGATAACCCGTTGTTTCATAATTTCAATTAGGGAGGAAATGAGAATATTTGATTTATCAAATATTCAAAAGTTTAAATGAACTAATTAAAGTAGAAGTAACATGATACAATATAAATACAAGTGACAGAAAATGCTTATACGCACAAAGGCTCTCAACTTTTTGCATAAAAAGCTTGTTATTTACTACAAATAACGTGACTTTATGTGTCATTTAGACACTAAACTTAAAATACAAATAATACAAGTTAGTGGTACTATGAAAAAACTTGGCAAAAGAAATATTGTCAAAGTTAATGGATACACCGTAAGTCTTTGACTCAGAATGATGTATCAATTAAATCGATTCATTTTCTTTCGTTTTAAATATCACGACCAGTGTTGAATTATAAAGAATTTCATATTCGAGAGAGATGTATAGATTATCTCAATCAAGATATTATCTCAAGTTATATAAATATGTAATCTAAACTTAATACACATACATTTTGCAAGATAAATTCTCGCCACTAATGAGAACAGGCAATATTCTCACCCATTTGGCAAAACACATAAAATGTTGCAAATATTTACACGCTAAATATGATCGTAATAAAACAAAGTCAGAGCCTTCAAGCAAATGTTAGGATGGGTTGTATAAGTTAATATGTTGTATCTGCTATTATACAAATTTATTGATATAAGTAAGTAGACATTAAACAGAAACAATATTTGCTTCTTATTAGAATAATGACAAACAAATCTGAATTTTATATTAACGTGACATTATAACATGCTTACAAAATCTTTAGTATATGAAAACATCTACTAAAGCTAATATGCGAGTTTGTAAATATTGTTCTAGTCTTTTTAAAGTAATAAAATAAAGTGTGATTTAAATATAGGCAGGTAATATCGAATGCCGAAAGTTTAGTGTCAGCTTGAGGGTTGAAGACTGATTCTCATACTGATATGCATTTTTTATTAAATTTTTATCTGAAAGTACATGAATAGATGAAAAATTCTGTACAGTCTATCAATAGTAATACAAATGTTTTCCTTTCCATTTCTATCTGTGGTTTTACAGAATAGATTTCTTTTATTCACTGAAATTGTACACTGCCTGGTTGAAGATTACATCGGGTATACAGTAGTTTATAATGGAATAAAATCGTACCTGTGCTATGCGTGAAAAATGTCCTCGAATCCTCATTGTTGTGTTAGTCGCAGTGTATTTACTTCTTTCTTTGAAAGAAATTGTGGTTGCTAAAAGATCTCTCACTTATTAATATATGTAACTTCATCGTGTTGAACTTTGGATGACTATGCATGTTTAATGACAGTCAATTTTGATTGGTTTGTTTAGATCCTGTTTCATCAACTTAAACAAGGTTCATCAGTTTTGATATGTTTATAGTTTTTACCCGTTGGTGAGGTACGATTAGTCAGCCTTCAACAAGATAAACTCATTGGTTGGTGATTTAACCAATCCAGTACGTAAAAATGAACTCTAAAGACTTTTGAATAGTCACGTTTGATGCGAGTTTCTGTTGTACTACTAGGCCAAACGTATAATCACCTTATCCATGTAGTCTCAAACGTTAAAAATGTCCATTGAATTGGCAATACAGAGACGATATTTGTTTCTTTTGAGTGAACACAGAATATTTCTCACTGTGAAGGGAGAAAATATCAAATATTTGCCCGCTTCGATGTGAGGTATACTCAACCTTCGCTCAGAACAAACAATTTTTCGTATCTTTATTTTATGCTCACTTTTGATAAAGTACATATGTTGTAACAAATGAATATTCAGCGCAGGAAACAGACCCGTGTGCATAAACATGACGTCGGACGTCTGGTGATGTTACAACTTTCATTTCAATTTATATCTTGTAGCATGATATTATATTTCTCGTTAAATAGATTTGAGTCGAGAAATGTACTATAAAGAACAAAGGGCGACTTCAACTTCCATGCAGTTGGAAAGCTAGAAATTAGTAAAACTATTAGCTCTACAACAATTAAATCGAAAAGGCTATATCACTCACAGTGAGTGACATCGAGTGAGTAACATTGTTTGTATCTCATAGACAAAATGCGGTATGTAAATTGTAATCAATCATAATAAAATTGCATTCATTGATATTTTTAAGATATCGTAAAGAACCATTTCTCTTCAAATATATTCTAAATTTAAGATTTGCATTTCAAATATAAGCAGTGGTTTCAATTTGCTAAGAGTTTGAAGCACATCCAAAATCTAATTCAATTGCACGTACAGGTGAAGATACAATGTAACTGTAGCTGTTTCTCCGTTTAAACTTGGGTTTTGTATGTACAGGGTATAAGTTAACATCACAGTGATGCAGACAGAGCTGAGTTCAGGG